>NW_020290766.1:270727-394550 GCF_003184695.1 Aspergillus brunneoviolaceus CBS 621.78 | reverse complement strand
AGGCTCCAAAGGTGCCAGTTCTGCGAGCCGGTGAGGATACACGGAGGCTTGGCGATTTCGGGCATCTTGGCGGTGGCGATGACGTGTTTTATCAACAAAAGGACTTGGCAATCATGAAAAGCTTCAAGTTTGACAAATAAGGAAATAAATGACGCGTGTCCCAGAACCTCAAAGAGGCTCCGGGCTCATAACCTATCGGCAATTTTTAAGTCTCAGGGGTGAGGTGTATAGAACGTGTTCTTAATTCTCTTGGTGGTTGGAACTAACGTATCAACATGGGAAGCAACTTAGCAACGCGTTGCATCACGTGGCCGGATTACTCAGCTGCGCTGACAGTATACTAAGGGTCGGTATCAGAAATTGAACATTGTTGCCTTGTAGATAGAAACACACTCCTCGAATCTTACAAATTTTTATTTGGGCGCCAAGCTCAATTACTCCAAAATAACTTAGTGTAGTCTAAGACTCCGCCCCGAGGGCAGTAAGGCTTTCTAATCTATACTAAGCTTTGGCTTACTATATACTTAATATAGGTCCTTTTTATATATCAAACAATTGCTTGAAGACTTTGATTAATCCTTGCAACCTTGTAACTTCAAGTTATAGTTATTAGAACAGTTTAAGAAAATATTCTTTCTTCTAATTATTAGGTTCGGGGCCTGCAGCTCCCTGAAGAATGCTCCTTCGCACCAAGTAAAGTTAGAATAAAATGCACTTTTCTCCGATTCTGATGAAATTCTGATGAAAGTTGGATTATGATATTCTCTATTGCAAATTAGATCGCATCCTTCATCGATCCTTGCCTCGCGAACAGTAATGCATCGTCAATACTTATAAGTGACATTGTAAGAGATTATGTTAACTGTGCATTAGCCCGAGGTTAGAGTGTGCATTCCCGGTCAAGCATCAGAGAAGTTAGGGCATGCCATTTTGGGTCCTGACACGGCGGCTGACATGGGAAGGGAAAGGCGCACTTGATGAGATTCATACTCCGGTCCTTTGGCCTGGACTTGACTCCGAGCTCTCCAGAACCCTCTCTAAATCTTTCTCTTGCGGTCATATACTCCAGTCCTCGCTCCCCAGCTCGGCTTCCCAAACGATACTTGAACGTTTCGGATATCTTCTACGTGTGCATCTGCCCCTAAAAACGGAAGGCCGGTTTGGCTCGAAGTCGGTGCATGGGATTGACGATTTGGATAAGTGCTGAGAGCTATTTGTCCCTCAAAAACCGGCGCAAACACTGAGTGGGGTTTCGAAGTTTAACATTTATCCATCCACTGGTTTGGCCTTCGCCCGGAGCAACGATATCGGCCTCCCGGAAGAATTGTTAGGGCTTACTATAAGTTACTACTGGTGCGTACTACCTACTCCCTAGTAGGTACTAGTAGAACTCCCCTCTTTCCCATCATTGTGTCAAGTCCTGACAAGCTGCCAAAGATCGAGAGACCTTGAATCTGGGAACAAGGAATATAACTGCCATGACTAACGTATACATCATGGGCCTCATGTACGGCGAATCCGCCAATTTTTTGGCCGGCCGATATCAAAAGTACTAGTAGTATGCAGCATGTTTACCAATGACAATTGATTATTGCTTGCAGAGAAGCGTTAGACCCGAGGGTACAGACGGTAATCCAGGATTTCATCCAACTTCATCATGCTTTGGACAATGGCTTCGGCTCTGGCACATGTTCGAGCTCACCTCCCATCTGCAGAAACCAGACGGCCCCCGGGTGCTCGACCACAGAGCTCCCCCCATACAAGAAGTTCATGGGAAACCCCAGGTCGAATGGTACAGCAGCCTCGATCTCGCGAATCTCCTCCTCCGAGAGCCGGATGGTGAGTGCCTCGATGTTTCCGCGCAAATGATCGATCGTGCGCCCGCCAACGATGGGGAAAACATAGGGGGCTTTGCTGGTAACATAGGTCAGGGCGATGCTGGTTCAAAGCGTGCCCTTTTGCTGGGCCAACCTCTCCAACACGCGCGACACCTGTCGCTCGTTCTCCCCGGGCTCCACGGCTCGTCCCTCGCTTCAGACACGAAGGTACCGCCCCCCAGGGCGCCCCAGGGGGCAATCCCCATGCCCTCCGCATGACACATGGGCAGGATATCCCGCTCAAAGTCCCGTGAGGCTGCATTCCACCGGCCCTGATAGACACTGAAGGGACGCAGGCCATGGTTGCGTGCATACTCGTTGGCTTTACTCACCACCCAGGCCGGGGTGTCGCTCACCCCGAGGAAGAGAACTTTCTCGGCGGCGACCAGATGGTTGAGCGACTGCATCAGTTCGGGGATCGAGGTGCCAAAATCCCACCAGTGCACGTAGAGCTGTCAATTTTCTCGGGTCAGTCTTTCTCCTCCTCCCAGTCCTACTCCGGACGGAGTAAGCGTACCAGGTCAATGTAGGTGGTTTGAAGTTTCTCCAAACTCGCATGCACCGAGGTGTGCAGGCTCTTGGTGCCATTCCCATTAAAATTGACAATGATTTCCTTGTCACCGCGACCAGCGTGAAAGTTGGTCGAGAATTTGGTAGCGACGACCATTTGATCGCGCACGCCGCGCTTCTTCATCCATTCTCCGATCCACCGCTCGGACTCCTCGGCCTGGTAGTTGTTCGAGGTATTGAGGAAGTTCCCCCCTTGACTGTAGAAAGAGTCCAGAATACTCTCGGTAGTATTCTGATCACAAGTTCCCACTGCAGTCCACGGTCATCAGCGCTTGGTTGCTGAAGTTCTAGTGGAAAGAGGGTGGGAGGGCGCTTGGGGCCTCACTGTAGCCTTTCCATGCATTACCGAAGTTCATGCCCCCCAAACACAGCGGACTGACACGAACTGAGGCGGTGGGAGACAAAAGACGATAACGACCGAGAGGGCCTTTGGCGCGGGGAGCCGCTTGGGCCAAGGGAGACTCTGTGGCGGGCATGACGGGAGAGAAGTTAGGGCTAAGTTGAGATTTACTGACGGCGGTCACAGTCGAAGAGTGAGTGACAGTCATGGTTGAAATAGTCGCAGTATCTCGAGTCCTTCCAGCTGTTTACAACAAACAATGACGATTAGAGCCAAAAGCAGTGGGGTCAGGGCTTGCAGTAGCTTTCAGACCAGTGATGCTTAAGCAGAGCAGATATAGTAATCATATACACGGTCCCAGCCGATCCGCCGGACCCACTCCGAAGTATTTCGGGGTCGCTGTTGTCTCCCGATGTTTTCGGACGCAGAGAGACCACTCCGGACTATTTCTTGCCCCCTTTGTGTTGCTCGTGATGTCTCTTCTGTACCCGAACGTTTGTCTATGGCCTTCTCGACCAGTCTTCCCCTCTTCTGTCGCCCACGCCCACGAATCCGGATCGCAGCTCGCCGAATCATGACCCCGAAACGCAGCCACCACGAGGACCCCAAGGTCGTGCAACTCGACCCCTAGCCCCTGGGCCACGTCTACCGCCTGATCGAGCCGGGTCCAGTGCTGCTGGTGACCACTGGATCCCTGCGTGACGCGACCCACAACGTCATGACTATCGGCTTTCATATGATGATGCATCACCAGTCACCGCCGCTGATAGGCATCACGCTGGGCCCCTGGAACGCCTCATTCGCCCGCCTGCGCAAGCACCGCGCATGCGTGCTGGCCATTCCTTCCGTGGAAATGGCCCCCGAGGTGGTCGACATTGGGAATTGCTCCGCGGCTGGAGACGGGGAACCCACCAAGTGGGAGCAATTCGCACTCGAAGCACGCCCCGCAGACCAGGTCGAGCCCCCCTTGATAGCTGCCCCGCACATCCTGGCCAACATTGAGTGTGTGGTGGAGGATACGATTCTGGTGTCCAAGTACGCGATGTGGGTGCTCCGGCCCGTCAACGCATGGACCAGAAGGGGGGATCATCAGCCCGGCACCGTCTTTCATCATCGCGGCCAGGGGGTCATGGTGGCCGACGGCGAAGCGATTGACCTCTCGCAGCGGATGATCAAGTGGCAGGAGTTTTTGGGTTGATTCTCAGCTCTGATGTTTATTTAGCATTCAAATCTTCCGTCCAATTTACCCAGTAATCTCCGATTTCTCTCGGGCCTCTCGGCCGCCGTCAATATATATGGATAGATGTTCACCCCCTTCCTCGATATCCGCGTTTGCAATCCACCCCCCTCAACCCCTAGACAAGCTGTCTTCCTATTTAGGAATTGCAGCTGGTGGAAACGAACACCCTTTGTGAAGCAAACATCGATTGAGGCCATCTTCAGAATCTAAACGTAGGAGCTGGTGAGATCTTGGGCTTCTTGCAAAAGGCAAAGGGAGATTTCCAATCAGGAATTCAAGTGCGTATCTACTCTCTACCAACAGAGCACTACCGTCCTACAGCTACACGTGCGTCGCTATCGATTACCCGGCAAGAAGATAGACAAACAGCATAAGAAGTTGTTCCAAAAGGCTGACTGTCCTAAGAGCAAAGCTGGTGACAATGACAGATGACACCAGAGCAAGTCATTACTGACAGGAGAAGGAAAATCAACAGCACACACACCACCACCGCATCCCCAGCCTCCAGTATCAATCCCCCTCACAACAACAACAACAACAACACAACATCACCGCTCTCCATCAACATCAGCGCTTCCCAGCATCCGTCAAGTAGGACCGGGTCGCAAAGTCCTGAGACTCTACTCTGATTTCCGAATTCCCCATCCATCACGATATGCATCTATCAGCTTTTGCATGATCTGTCTTCGTCGATCGCAGAATGTCCATTCTTACCAGAGCTCGAGGTTCTTCACTTTCCTCCAGTGGTAGTAGTGGTGGTGGTGGTGGTGGTGGGAGGATTGGGCTGAGGGGTCGAGGAGCTCGCCAAGGGGGATCTCTCAAGGCTGAACTTGACACCCACTTTATATCGCCGAAATCGAAAGGTTGAGTTGCAGTTCGCAATCTTTTCGGTGTTTTCGGAGTTGCCAGACATTGTGTGTCGGGACTGAGTTGAGGATATGGAGGATGGAGGTGATTCCAAACAGAAGGACGCGTTGCAAGGAGGCTAGGTAATCGAAGAAAAGGCAACAGGAATGCGAGATAAGAAGATGCAAAAGAGAATAACCGCATCAAAGATGGGATCGGGCTCTTTGATAGACTGGGTGAAGATACACAGGAGAGGGCTGTCACATCAAAGCCTGCAGTGGAATGCCCCGGTGCATCCCGAAGTGTTCGTGGAGGGATCGAATCTCAATACAAACTTTTACACAGCCACCACGGCTACCAGCACTGGTGGCTCAATGTTTGACACTTAGGCGTATGGCTCTTAAAATATTCGCTTGGGTAGTCCTTGCACGCTGGGTAGCGACGTCGGGGTCTTAGACAAGCGCGGACACATCATGAATGAGGGGATAAGGGCGGTGAGGAAACGCCATACTGGAAGATTTGCATTGGGGCTCGATTAGCTAGACAACAGAAATGTTACTTTTGATGACGCCTTTGAGAGAGGTGGAAGATGTTTGGATTCTAGCTACGTCAGGCTAACTGCGAGAATTAGCTAGGGCCACCGAGATTGGCAGTGAGCGAGCAGCCCCAGGCAAGGCTCCAGGCATAGATCATGCTACGATGGAGGCTTTCATACAAGGAAGGTCTGTTGACAACGCCCAAATTCAACTATATCTTTGATTGAGATGAGTCACTGAGCTGGAACCGAAAGCAAGTGAGTGAATCGAAAAGAGAGAGAGAGAGAGAGAGAGACGAGAAAACAAATGACAGGGGAGTTGGTACAGATCTAGCGGAGAGAGAAGAAAAGCTGAAACAAAGCACGGGAAACAAGAGAAGTACTTCTCGAATGCGGAGTACCGCAGCACAGCACTGAGTCAGGAGGCTCTCAGGCCCAATACCTCGTGAAGCTTGCTCAAGCCTTGCAAGTCTCCAGCCATGGTATCTTTCAACTTCTTGTCGAACCAGCCCCAGCTGGCGCCGCCTTCAAAATCGATCAGCCAGGCGTCGCCTTCGCCATCGATCACCACATTTGCCGCCTTGACATCTCCCCAGCAGAGACCCTCCTGATGCAGAGTCTGCACGGCCTCGGAGACCTGGTCATACCACTTCGGACGGTCGGCGAGGCTCATCTCGCAATCATCGAGAATCAGACGATCCAGACTGCGGGAGGACGGGATGCACGTCATGAGAATCGCTTCGAAGATTGTATCCAGGCCGATGAGCCCTTCCAGCCTCGGGGCCCGGAGAGTGGTGTATCCTTTCCGGCTCAACGCTTCCAGCTTCCGCAACATCGAGATCTCCCGGACAAACTCCGGATCTCTGGCAAGCTTGTAGACATAGGCCCGTCCGTTGATGGTGACTTGGTGGACCTGATTCGTCAACGCGCAGAACCGCTCGACGTCCGACAAGGCAAAGACCGGAACGTCTTTGACGTCCTCCTTGACCAGGCCCCAGTCGACTCTCACGAGCTCCGGCTGCAACGGTTCGAGTCCGGGCGTGTCTGCGTCCGGCCCCGGAACCAGCTGGAAAGGCCGGAAGCCGTGTGTTAATTCGGACTCGAAAGTGTCTCTGGCCTCGTCCGTCTTGGTCGCCGTGAAGACCGGTCGACAGGCTGCTTCCAACCCTCCGAGGAGTTCCACCCAGGCCTGCTTCTTGTAGAGATCGAGGTAGCGATGGACAACGGTTTCCTCGGACCTCTCTTGCGGGTCGTCCGGAGACGGAGGCGGAACGATGATCAGGATGCCGAACTCCGTCTCGCGAAGGGTGGCCTCGTCCTGAACGGCGAAACCTATCGCAGCCACCGCGAGAGGGCCCGGACTTCCGAAATGACCGATTTGGCTGGCCCTGAGGCCTGGACGTAGCGGTGTGCCGGGGCCGGAGGTAGAGGCAGAGAAGCACATCTGAAAGTCCTCTAGAGAAGGGTGAATTAGCCACAGGTCCGTTCAGCACTGCAGTGAACAACTTACCCCAGTCCGCCTGGTCATCGAACCCGCGGCCACTGTATTTCAAGTTGGCCCAGAACTGAAAGTCGAGGCCGACATTGTCCTTGGGCGATTTGGCTGCCATCGTGTTTTGATTGGAAGATGAGGTACGTGGGTACGTAGTGAAATATGCCGAGGTAGAAGAAGATTAGGGCTGTTTGGAGAAATGTTGTTGGGAGAAACACACCGCAGAGGATGCAGAGGAACAGCAGCGCTTTTTAAAAAGACATGGAAACAGGGGTCGGTCAGTCATTCATTGTGCTGATACAGCAATGAAGATTTGACCAAGGCACTGGAAAGGAAAAGGTAAATAAGAACACGGCTTCGCGGGATTGCTTGCCCGAGGGTAAATCTCGTATACACTGTCTAAGCTGAGAGAGTGCAGTCACCGCATAGGATACTTTTGTACACAGCTTGTGCCTAGAAATCAATAGTTAGTATTAGTTACCAAGTTAAAATACTAGTCTTGCATAATTAGCTAGACAGCAAAAGATCCGCTGCGGCTGGTAGTCCAAGGTGGTGAGTCGAATTAGATCGAGCCGCCGTCTTTGTTGGCGACGGTGACAAAGATATTTCTCAAAGGTCGATGTATACTGTTTCCGTAGATTCACTCTTCACAGTGCAAACCCTTCTAATAGTCGTCTGGTTAGACCCGTTTCTGACGAGTTTACTCCGTAATATTCACAAAAATGGACAGCAGAAAAGCACCAGCCAGAAAATACGAGAGAAAGGAGAAAGTATAATATAAAACTGGAATGTCCTTTACAGTTTGACTGAGATCATTAATCTCAAGAAGGGGAATAAATGCCTCTCTGCCATTACCCGAGACACAGGATAAACAAATGACCTGTCAAGGATGTGTGACTGTGTGAAGCTATCTGAGAGGAACTATCAATGTACTTGGCGGGTGGTAAGCAGCCCGAGCTATGTAGTAGTCTGTGTATGCCTTCAGTTTATCCATGGGATCGTGTAGTATGATGTCTGAAGACTATTTATTTTTATTGTTTTATTTTTCTTTTTCCTTTTCATTTATTGATTTTTCATTTTTTGCAAAGCGCTAAGTAACTTTCCAACTTAGTTAGGATTCAGGGCAGATGGTACTTATGAGGGCCAAAGCATGCTGACTGCTGATTGGCTATCGAGATATAGTCACGTGAACCGCGCTTAGCCGAATGGCGGATGGGGGTGTACCTACCTAGTAGGTAGGTACCTTAAGGTAGTAGGTATGGATCAATACATGTATGGCGATGCTCCAAAGGGTCCTTGGGTGCTTGGGTGCTTGGGTGATTGGGTGCTTGGAAAGATGCCCCCAGTTCGCCCTCGTGCCTCGTAGTAGTAAGTTGTCCACTGTGCTGCTGTCAGCATGGACCGGGGGCTTTAGGGCTACATATACCTTTAAAAATTAGTTGGGACTGTCACCGATGTGGATACCCAATACAGTAACCTTGAAGCTGCAGCTGATCTACCTATTAAGTCGTCATTCTCACAACGACATATACCTATACATAGTAGTACAACTGGCTGCACGGACCCGCGTCAGCCGCGTGGGCCTGTGCCCTGCGGGCTGGCGGCGGGCTAAGCCGCAGCGATTGGAGCGCTAAGTGTCGCTTAACCCGTGTGCTCGTATACACATCCATAGCGCGAGACATGCGAAGAGGCTCGGCGAGGAATCAAGCCTCAGCTGCCACGAATTGATTACCCAAATTGGTTCCAGGGATCATCCATAGCGAACAGGAATTCTGATTCCAATGCCATGGTCTATCTTATCCAGTGGTGGGTCAAGCTGCCTCGGAGGGTGTTGCGAGATGACTATATAAGGCGGTTCTCTTCTTCTTCTTCTCCAAGATCCTAGAATCCAGACAAGCATCTCCAACCCCAATCTCCACTGACTCTCAATCAACCGCAGAGAAACCATGGGCTCAACACAACCCAGCCTCGAGAGCCTGGGCGCGACCATAGCCGACCTCACCCACGCTCTCGCCGGTCAGCTCAACGCCGCGGGGCAACCGCAGCCATCCTTCGCAGTAAATGCACCAGCCTCCATGCCCCCAGACCCCAAAATCCAGGATTCTCGCATGAAGCTCCTAGAGACTCTTGAAACCCTGCACCATCTAGTGACAGGATCCAGCGACTTCTGGTTCCAACAGAGCATGTTTGTAAGTCCCCTTGCCCCCCCCCCTCTATCAGATGGCATAGGCATATCGATCCTAACCCAAAAAGCCAAACCACGCCCTCCTCACCTTCGACGTCTTCAACACCTTCCACCTCTGGAACGCAGTGCCCCTCCACGGCTCCGCCAGCTACGCCGACATCGCCCGCACCACCGACCTCCCCGAACCGATCGTGCGCCGCTTCCTCCGGCTCGCCTTCACCATCTTCGTCTTCGCCGAGGAAGGGTCCCCCGGCAACGAGCGGGTCGTGCACACCGCCGCGTCCGCGCACATGGCGCGCTATCCCTATGCGCGGGCCTTCCTCGCGCATAACCTGGAGGATGTGCGGCCCGCAGCGACGGTGGGGGTGGATGCGTTGAAGAAGTGGTTTGTGGGGCGGCATGGGGCGGAGGTGCCGGAGGAGATCACGGCATGCGCGATCCCGCTGGCGACGGATCATGATGGGCGGCGGCGGGGTACGGATCTCTGGGAGTTTTTGGAGACGTTTGAGCGGTTGCCGGAGCAGCCGAGGGGGTTTCGCGCGAAGCGGTTTGCGGAGGCGATGCAGGGATTGCGCAAGACGAGTGGGGTGATGACGGAGGGGGTGTTGAGGCGGTTTGATTGGGGTGGGTTGGGGGAGGGGGCTACTGTTGTGGATGTAAGTTCTTGCTGTTGCCAGTGGTTCAGGGGAAAGAGTGAATTGTACGTTGGCGGTGCTAATGCAGTATAGCTTGGAGGGTCGGCAGGACATATCAGCGTCATCCTCGCTGAACACTATCCCAAGCTCAATCTGATCGTCCAGGATCTCGCCTCGGCCCAGTCGGCCTTCGAGGCGAATATCAGTTCCACGCCGTGTGCATCCCGCATCACGTTCCAGACACACAATCTCTTTGAGCCGCAGAGTTGTCCAGCGGATGTCTTCCTGCTCAAGTCGGTCCTGCATGACTGGTCCGACAAGTATGTGCGGCAGATTGTCCGGAACCTGCTGGGAGTGCTGAAGCCGGGGAATCATCTGCTTGTCTTTGATTTCGTGGTGCCGGCGGAATATGACGATGCCCAGAACAAGCTGGCGATTCCATTGCCGGTCAAGAAATCGGTCGCGGCCATGGATCTGCAGATGCACGTGGCGTGTAACTCGAAAGAACGGACCATCCAAGACTGGACGGATGTGATCAAGCAGGCCGATGGTCGCTCTGACTTGAGGGAGGTTCATCTTCCTGCCGGATCGCCGCTGGGGATTCTCGACTTTGTGTTTCAGGGATGATAGATCGCATCACAATCATCCAGGAAGCAGAGCCTGGGCTTTGCTACCTCTGCTCTGAGACAGTATACCTATTAGTTCTTATGGATAGAATTGAGCGTGTTTTGTTGGATGTCCTTTGGTTCACACTTTTGACTCGACCTACCTTCCTAAGCAATATTCCTTTTGCTGCATCAAGCTTCACCTGTCTTAATCTGTCCTCGCCGCATTGATCTATACTCGAATCCAGATTATGTGACAAATCCTCACCTCCAAGTATATTTCCATCCATAGTTGGCCATTCTGATCCTGCTTGACGCCATGGGGGTCTCTCCGTCAACCTCTGCCGCGGATGGTTCAGGTATTCCCCAGCATCGCAGCTATACATATACCAGATCAGTTTCAACCCCCCATAGGAGAAGAAACCTGACTTTGCGTGGACGACACAACAGCTCGACTCTCTAATCAGCACACTATACAGATTCTACTCCCGGTCGCAGATGCTCGGTCCTAGGCCGAAGAGGCAGAGTCGTGATACCCTGCGCCAGGACAGATGCGGCTGCAGAGCGTTGCGCGAGAGCAATCAGCCGGTCGATCTGCCCTCCGAACCATGGCCGGAACGCTTCCAGGAGGTCTGCCACTGCATAGCATGGCTGGTCCACGCTGGAAGCCGTGTGAGTGGAGACTGAGACAGGCGATGTCTGGCGTCGAAATCGATCGCCCTCCTGCGGGCCCGACTCCGGGTGGGTCATGACCTTTGCCCAGCTGGAACTGCTGCTTGCAAGCCAGGAATGAGGAATAACGAGTGTCGCACCGTGCTGTAGCAGCAGCGCGATTGACTCAACATGGGCTTGAACTACTTCGGCGTCAACGGTGAGATAATTAACTAAGCAACCTGCTGTCCACGCGAGGAATCGTGCCCAGACGGTCCCTCCTCGGTAATAATCATTGGGGTTGCCCCCGTTTTCGAGCACAATGCGCACGAGTTCGGGGCTGACCAACGAGTACCCAATACCCAATGAACCACTAAACTGGTAGAATTCCGGTCTGAGAACGTGGTCCAGGATCGGGCGGCCAGCCTTGTTGCGCACTTGCGCTGGACCAAGACACTCCCTGACATAGCCTCGCATATCAAAGTCGATGGCGAGAGTCAGGAAACAACTTCTTTCGTCCGCCCACCTTTCTACTACTCTGCCTATGTACCAGCCGAAATTCATGCTACTGTTGGGATCGCTCGCTGATAGGAGAGCTTCAATGACTGGGTCCAGAACTCGGGCTGCTCTGATGGCTGGGGCGGACTCCCTCCATCCAGGCACTGCTAGTGCGCTCGCCAGATAACTAGCGATGCCAAAACTCAATTCCGGATTGATTCCAACAACCATCAAGGCTTTAAGTTGATGGATTCTGGCGTTGACCAGGTACCGCCTTGCGTCAAAGGGCCCGCCGGTATTTCGATGCAGTAATTCCTGAATCTCAGGCGATCGAAGGAAGTCCCGGCAGCTGCGATGTATGAAGCTGATGGTTAGCATAAATGTGTGTCCTATCTCTGCCGACTCCGCAACCTGTGTACAAAGCGCAGAATTGAATTGATGACCATCGTAGGTCTCCAAGTGATCCGGAGTGGTAAGGTCAAAATAATCAGAAAACTCCAGATCAAATACGCACTCCAGCAGGCCCATACATCGACTGTTGATCCTACGGTACGTGGAGTCCAGCATAAAGGCAAGTCCTTCACGATCAGCCAGATCCAATATGGGATAGTTCGGCGGGCTTGTGTCTGCAAAGTCAAGGACGGGTTCGTCAATGAACAGGAGGTCAAGCATCCGCAGCGGGTGGAGTGCGGTGAACGCGGTCTCCTCATGTAATGCAATTTGGATCATTTTCGACGCTTCTCTCCTGTGCAGGGGAGGGATCGAATCGATCATCCTACTAAAGTATTCATCCAGGTCAGCGGGGATGCCGTTGAGCTTTCGCGACAGGGCAGCCATATTATCGCCATCCTGGAGAGCTTCAAGCAGGTCGCGCACCACGAGCCGGACCCATAAGAAGACTCCAGCAGCCTTTTCAGTCATCGCTAAAATTAGTCTGTCTGCCTCGGCTTTCTGGCGAAGGTGAAGATATCGAAAGCGGGGGGATTTGGTAAGCTCGGTCTTGATATATGTGCTGATATCCTGATGAGTAAGGTCCTCTAATCGCAGTTGCGGTGTGCTGTTGAAGGCATCTCGGAATACGTTCCACGGCCGGCTTGACAGACATGTCTTCACATTCGCCATTCCGTTCAAGCCAGTCAGACTTCGGATTACATCCCGTCGCAACTCGTCAGTGCCTTCATATTCATCCAGACCGTCGATAAGAAGGAGGATTTTGAAGCGGTCTTGCAGAGCGCCAATGCACAGATGAAGTAGACTCATTAGCTCAGACTGGGTCCATTCCACATGACTCGAGCCCCAAGTTCGGGGATTGTACTTTGGTCCAAGTGTCGTGATGCGAGCTATGAGCTCAGGCTGCTGTTCGAGTATCTGGGCAAGCAAGGACCGCACGAGTCCTTCGAAGGACTTCTGCAGCGCATTCCCTGCATTCCAGAAGTAATATGAAGCTCGTATCACTGTGAACCCACTTGCCCAGGGAAGCATATGCTCCTCGTTATCCAGATTTTGGTCCAGGTAGCGCATTAGGGTCGACTTTCCCGCGCCCGGTTTACCGGAGATCCAGTAAATCGGTTCGGTGTCCGTGGGAGCAGATAGCCAAGCCACCACCGAGCTCGGGTGTTGTGGCTGCAGGACCCATCGGTAGGTCTTTTCGTGCGCAGTTCGAATTTGTTGTGCACGTTCCTGCATTTGCGGGAACTGGATGCTAGCCAAGAACAGTTGGTGGGTTTCTGCTAGTCTCCTTTGCTCATCCAGGTTCCTGAGATGCTCTTGTCGATCGAGAATGCCATGAATCTGACGTTGAAGGTAGTCAAGCTGATGCCGATGCGAGACGAGAAGCTGAGTTTCTGCCGCTTGGTTCATGCCGGCTGCCTGCACCTGCTCCAGAACCTGGCGTACATCCGCTCGGATCAGCGCGCAACGTTCCTCCAGTGCAGATAAGACGTTGTCCTCTAGCTGAGCCGTAGACTGGAGAATCTGATCCTGGCCCGCCACGGTGGCTTGGGTATCCCTACCACGCACTTAGTGACACGACAGTAAAGCATCGGCCAGGGGCATACTTGAGGTAGAAGAGCAGTGCGGTGTTGAGATTCTCCCGAGCCCGACCCACAGCCTTAGACATGGCTTCCATGCGGTCGCGATTCCAGAGCGTCTTGATGCTCGCCCGGATGGACTCTAGCAATGCATGTGGGGTGCGGAGCTTCAGCTCGTTCAGCAAGTCTACGAACTCGATCGACAGACGAAGGCACTCTTGGTTAGCCTGCTTCAACCGAGCCAGCGCCGGAGTGAGACTGTCTGGGTCGGTAGAATTTGGGATCGAGGCGTGTAAGTCGACATTCAAACTGATCAGGCATTGCAGCACTCCTTGCAGATCTTCGTGCTCGCGGGGTTCGCCCGCGCTGGCTTTGCGGTAGTTCAAGGTCAGGGTCAGGGTTTTCTGACCAAGCTCAATGACTTGAAGAATGTTGCATGCGAGGGAGAAGGCGCTTAAGGGGTCCATACTGAATGTCAGCAATGGGCTCCGAATCGCCTGACGGGTATGTGTATCACAGCCATAGTTGGGGGGGGCGGGGTAATCTAGTCGACGAGGCTGTGTCTAGTCAATCGGCTGTTTGTTTTTCCGTGCGAATAAGTATCAGAACTCGAGCGGCGACAATAATAAAGAAATCCATGGTTGTGTGTCCCAGAAGGCTGTTGTGGAGAAGCAATGAATGGTGTCTTCGATGCCAGGAATATTTGCCAACAGATGGGGAGAAAAGGATGCGAAGTTGGAAGAGGCGTGAGTGGATGAACCATACGGCAAGTATGGGTAATGGGACTCAACTGGATAGGTACAGTACCGTAGATCCATGCAAGCAACACAGACAGTAACCGTAGTTAGTGGTGCATGGATCATGGGTTTGTTTTTCCCTGTCCATTTCTGGGTACCTAGTGTAGGGATCTGGAAGGTGATATTGGTTGAAGACTGGCATAGAACACACTACAAGTATCACCACAACCCACTATCCATCATCCCTCGCAACTCACCAAGAAAATCCTTGGCCGTGATACGCCGCATCCACCTGCCATCGTTCTTCCCCTCTTCCTCGCACAGCGCTTTTGCTAACAGTCCCGCCTGTCGCACGGATAAACCGTTACCAAACAGTTGAAGCAGAGTGGTTTCTATCTTCGACTGTTTCGCAGCGTCAACTACACTCTTCCACACCAGCATGCGAAAGTCCCGATCAGACGACATCCGGCGGGAGACCAACCCCAAGAACGACATCGCCATGGCAAAGACATCCGAGCTCATGGGATCGTGTTTTTGGTTGAGTAAAATCTCTGCTCCCGCGTCAGTACACCGTCAGATTCTTTACTCCAATAGCTTACCTTGAGATAAATACCCCAAAGTTCCCGCACTGCCTCTCACCTCTCGGGCGGGGGTAGCGTGGTCCAGGTCCGAAAGGAGAACGTGCATGTCCCCCGTCTCATTCCATCTATACACCACATTCGCGAGCTTCACATCGCGATGCGCAAAGCCCTGTGCATGGAGCTGGACTAGCCCTTCCCACATTTGCAGCATAGCTGAGCGGGTCCGCTGCCCTGGCTCCTCGCGCGACGACAATCCGGCCGCCCACGAATGCAGACTTCCCTGCATGCGTGGCATGATCATTGCGTAGACCAGCCCATCTGCAGCCTTGTCATCCTCTGGTTGGGGAATGGTTACCGTCTCCAGGGAGCGGAGCAGGTGATCGCCGTGGATGAGGTCCATTAGCTGAGCCTCCCACAGTAGATGGGGACGGTGCGAGACCTTGATGGCGACATCCTGCTTTTCTTTGAGATTTAGAGAAGACAGAATGCCAGGATAGACGTAGCCACTGGCCCCATGGCCCAGGATCCCTCGCTGATCGATCTCTAATCGGTATCCATCGGTGAATATCGTGGTTTGGTCTGGGTCGTCGTCCTCCTGGACTCGGGATGCCGGGACTCGGGACCGGAGAACGTCAAGGGTTGCTCGGCGGTTGGCGTGACCTGAAAAAGGTCTGTGATGGTTGGTATAGTTCTTGTACGTCTCCCATGACTCGATGAAGTCAGGAACCTTGTGTCTCTCCTGTTCTTGTTCCGTTGCTGGATGGCTCGATGGATCTGGGAAGGCAGAGCTCCACGGTCGGCATCGAATTTGTCCGAGCAGTATTAGAGTCAAGCAGATGCCCAGTGGAAGCTGGAATACCAGCCAGGAAATCGATACTGCCATGCTGATGGGGTTTTCTCTCAATCAAACGGGAGGCAACAGTCCGGACCAACGTAAAAACAGCAGGCATCATAAAGGAGACGCAAATGCTAAGACGAGACATTCCTATCAGGATCATCGGGACTGTCTCTTCAAGACCTGCTTTGCTGCATTCAAGTGCCAATTTGGACGTCCATCACAAATCAATAATTGAAGTCCCACAGCCATACCACGATGCCCGCATCTGATGCTGCCGCGGTGCTGCAGTGGAGCCAAAGATCACAGATGTTGAATCCTCAGTGCGGCAAGAAGCTCCGCCTCTTGCGAGTCATGCATTTCCCCAAGAAGAACTATGAGAAGCATGCAGTGGCTTGTCGCTGACATGAGTGGCGGCTCATCTCCGGTTGGGTGGCGATCCTTGGGGAAATTTTCCCCGAGATGCAGCCACCTGCCGCTCAGTATTGGATCTTCTGCACTAGCGTTACCAGCTAACGATTGATTATCCAGTTCAGCCCGCTTGAGAGAGAATCTATGCTCGTAATCCAGCAAGTTTGGTCGAGAACTAGAAGTCCATTGAGATACGGTCTGCAGAACTTACCGGTACGTGGCCGCATAGCTCAGGCAGGGAGAGGGCCCGTCTGCGGCGAAGAGATCCAGCCCGTTCCGGTCGCTTGATGGTGGTCGTTGTGTGATTGATGCAAGGTATGGGGATGTGTCGTGGATGTGCGAGTGGAAGTATGATTTCGATAATTGAAACAGGGTGCTGGTCAACTCGTTGCCAAAGGCGGCGAGATGCAGTGCGATGCAATTCAAGAATTGCCAGTATAATTACGCCTTGAATGTTCCCACCCATTTTCTTGAACTGCCAGTGCACCACTGCTGATACAGATAATTCTTTCATCGCTCTTCCACTTGCCTACCACAAATCTCCAACGATCACGATGCTTGTCCTCACCAAAATCATGCAGCCAGCCCTTCTGCTGGCACTTCTCTGCGTGCTCGCAGCCGCTCTTCCTGCAGATCAGGGAGCCAATCTTACACGCGACTGGTAGTGAGTCAAGCGAAAGATAACGCTAGAGAGGGGAAGCTGACAGCGATGCTGCTACGAAGGGGATTGAAGTCCAAATTGATGCTCATGCAGAGGCCTAACAGCTATGAATCTCAGAGCATACAGCAGGGCAAACGATCGGTGAGTTGGAAGAACACAAGAATACAAGGAAACATTCGAGAAGGGAAATGCCGGGCTGACAAAGTGCATCACAGCTCCTCAGTAACAGACCTCCGCGATGGCGAAATGGCAAACGACAAGATGTGAGTCTGTCGAAAAGTAGTTGGGCCAGGCAGAGCTGACCGCGATTTATCTTGTCATCAAGAATCTGGCTCTGGCTCTATCAGCATCGGCCTCAGCATCGGCCTCAGCATCGCTTAGCTGAGATCGCGATTGCTTCCGGCAGACGACAGGTGGGAAAGCAGCGCAGCAATGTTTATAGACACGTCTAAATGTTTTCCAGTGCATAGACATATCCGTTTGGCGATCCGTCTGGTTGAAGCTTTTACACACTATGGAAATGCCCGTTTTCCATATGTAACCATGAGGAAGCATCGTCAATGCAGAGGACATCCAGTACAGTAAAAGTGGGAAGGAACACACCCACAACTCAATCTGGCAATCCCATGACAACTAGAACCACTCATCTCGGTTTGCAACGACTACTACTAGTAATACTACTTACTACCTTCTTAGTAACCAAAGCGGCTCGTCTTTCTCCTACCAGAGTCAACTGCAGGTGCTCCACACAGTACCTGCCAGTCGTTCAACGCACATGCATATTAGACATCAATCATAAGAACGATCATATCACCGCTCATGCAAGACTTCCTGTACCCCGACTTATTTCAGCTCTTGTCCTGCGAGATCCCATTCCACTTTACTGATCCCCCCATTCCCCATCAGCCACAGCGTCTTCAATTCCGGGCCGGTCCAGGCAAAGTTCTGAACCGTGTAATTCGTCTGGATGGTGAACAGCAATTCCCCGGATGGATCTATGACGTCCACTCCGTAACCACAGCCGGTAACGATGTAGCCATTTGCGGCCACTTTCAGTCCATCGGGGACAAAGCCAGGTGCGAGGTAGATGGGCCGTTTGTTATAGGCGTGGGCTCCATCTTGACTCACGTCGAAGGCATAGATGGTTCTGGTGGGTATGATGTCAGTTACCTGAGACTCGAAGCAAGTGATAAGCGAAGAGTTGAGATGAGTTACCTTCGCTGAGTCGTGTTGAATGTGCTGCCCGGATGGCCATACTTCGGGTCGACCGGGGCGCTGACAGCAACGGTGTCGCTGATGTAGACGATTGAGCCATCTGGAGTGAAAGCGATACCATTTGGCTGTCCGATACTGTCGTCGACTACGACAACTGCACCAGAAGAAGTGTTATAACGATAGCTGGCAGCGGGCAGCTGAGGAGGCGTATCAGTTAGAGAATTGAACCAAGAGTATTCTGGAAGCAGTTAGCATGTGTGTGAGGAAGGGTGTAACAGGGCACTCACGAGGATCGGTGAACCAGATATCTCCCGTCTTGGGATGAACGGCAAGATCATCAACCGTGTTGAAATAGTAGCCAAAGTAGTTGTTGACCAAGCTGACGGTCTTGTTGGTCTCTGGATCCAGGGTTCTCAACCCCACGCGCTGCTCGGAACCTCCAATGGAGTTGTTGCCACCAGAAGCACCCCAGATGATCTTGCCGTTGTGGAACGTACCACCATTGGGGGCATATACCGGTGGATCAGAGAGATATTCGGACAATGTGGGAGGATCCTGGTTTAGGTCGACCACAAGCTGCGGTAAATAGCCAGTGGGAGGAGCTAGCTGCGACAAATACAGCTTGTTTTGTGACGCTACATAGACAGGAGCCTCGTGCACGGCCTCATTCACCGCGAAGACATACTCGTAACTGGGGTTGGGTCCTAAAGCCTCGAGACCTTTTTCCTTGTTGTACACAATGAAATCGGCCGACTTGATGTCGTTCAGCTTGGTACCGTTGGCCACCGTGGTGTCACCAAACGTGGTGGGTGCATCCATTGTAGTTAGATTGCGGAAAAAGTGGTAGCTAATCATGCATCAGAAGGGCTGTCTACATTTGGACTATGTGCCACGAGTCACTCACGGTAGGACATTGCCATAGCGATTTATGCATACCACGGAGGGGCCGCAGTCCTCTGAGATGGGCTGTGTGACTCCTGTTTGGGCACGAGCCAGTCTGGGGGCAAGGAAGACTAAAGATAGAAGAATCGACTGCATAATGACTACCGGACTAAACAACCAAAGTGGTAGTCCCAGCTATACGGTGAAAGACCGAACGTCCAATTTCATGGCATTGAATCTGATAGACTTGAGCGGGCCAAGGCTGGTACTTATAGATGAGGACCATGCATCTCCAAATAGAGGGGTGACCCCAAAAAAGGGAATGGTGCCTGGGATCAGCACCGACACCGATGAGCCCACCTCTCTGCATCCGAGAGAATTCCGTGGGGGTGAAGAAGAGCCAAATGTGGGTGAGAAACCGACTTGGCGGGGGGTTGGACGATCCGGGAAACAATAGAAAACCTCGGCTGCGGGGATGCGTGGCGAGGGATCGGGCCTCGCGGTTCGCCCGAGTATCTGAAGCTATTCACCCAAGCTAACCACAACACAGTAAGGCTGTGGACTATCAAGGATCTTAGCTTGAAGAGGTTTGGTTGTAACTTGGCAGATCGAGCAAATGATTCGGAGTAACTCCGATCTGGTAAAGCAAACGATCCGTTGCCAAGGCAAAACCGCGACATCCCTTGCAGAGTAATCCGTCGTCGTACGGTAAGTGCGGACTTGTAGCAACGAGGGTCCTCAATGGCGAATACTTAACGAGCTGATGTCTTCGATGCTGCCTGTTCCGTCACCTGCAGATGCAGTCGACGTCTCCTTTGCGTCCGGGTGAATATCCGAACTGTCTTCCTTTTCGCCCAGCGAACGCTGGATGAGCTTGGCTTTCATGACAGCGCCCTTGTAGCGTTCGTCCACATCGTTGACGGCCTCCTCATCGTTCACCATCGGTAGAGAAGCTGGGTCGACTAATTCGAGCAGAGTGTCGAGATTCTTGGCCAGTCTGGAGCTCGTCACCAGGTTTGGCATCGCCTTGCAAAGCGATGGGTCCAGCAATCCTTCGCCCGGTCTGTCACTCGTCCCATCCTCCGTTTGCGACTCCGAAACAGCCTTGGCAGAGACAGACGGGTCGGAGTCTGCGACTCGCTGAGCCCAAACCAACGCCTTGCCGTACAGTCTTCCGATCTCGACGAACTTTTCGAACCCTTTCTCGACGGCGAAAACACTTCCTTCGGTGTAGCCAGCCAAGGCGCCATCTGCGGAGCCCAGGTTGAATCCTTCTTGATAGAATTCTTCCTCCAGGTCCAGGAGACTCTCAAGCAGATTACCGTCCATTGCGGATTTGAATTTTCCCCTCTTTTTCCTGGTGGGTGGGAGGGAGAGCCGGAGATCGTGGGTAAAGACAATTGAACGAGGTGGAACGTAGATAAAGAGAACGCAACAAAGGAAGTCAACCCAGGAGAGTAATTGACGCGGAGAGCATTCCAGAAGGGAAAAAAATAAATCGGAAGAAAACGAAGGGTACGATAGCGATATGGTAGACCGATAGTTACGGAGAGATAGATAAGCAAGCGCTGCGGAGAAAGAAAGATCGGAAGAAGCGATGAATCATCCTCCGGCAGCGGCGCAGAGACACAAACTGCTGCTCTGCTTTGCTCCGGCGTGCAACTTTTACTTTACCCCGCCAATATCTTCACCTCCCCTCCTCCTCTTTTCTCCTCTTCTCCCCCCTCCTTCTCTCTCCTCCACAAAAATGGCGTCCGACGATTCCAAAATCCTTCCTAAGAAGGGTCAGCGCAATATCCTTGTGACTAGTGCCCTGCCCTACGTGAACAACGTCCCCCACTTGGGTAACATCGTTGGTTCCGTGCTCAGCGCCGATGTTTTCGCCAGGTCCGTCTAGTCCTTCATCCTCTTCTCTCCCTCTTTCTTCTCTCCCCGCTCATCGATTGCCTGGTTTTTCGATCTAACCTGACTGTCGATTAGATACCACAAGGCCGCCGGACACCAGACTCTCTATATCTGTGGTACCGATGAGTACGGAACCGCGACGGAGACCAAGGCGTTAGAGGAGAAGGTGACCCCGGAGGAGCTGTGTGCCAAGTACAACAAGATCCACCAAGAAGTATACGAGTGGTTCGAGATTGGCTTCGACCACTTCGGCCGCACCCCGACGAAACAGCACACCGAGATCTCCCAGGCCATCTTCAAGAGACTGTACGACAACGGCTACTTGACCGAGAAGACCGCCGAGCAGCCCTTCTGTGAGACGCACAACTCCTTCCTGGCCGATCGCTACGTCGAGGGCGAGTGCCCTCGTTGCCACTACGACGACGCCCGTGGTGACCAGTGTGACAAGTGTGGCCACCTCCTCGACCCCTTTGACCTCATCAACCCCCGCTGCAAGCTCGACGGCGCCACCCCCGTCCGCCGCGAGACGAAACACATCCACCTCCTCCTGGACAAGCTCCAGCCGCAGATCGAGGAATGGTCCTCCAAGGCCATCGAGAAGGGTGACTGGCCCAAGAACTCCCGTGTCATCACCGAGTCCTGGTTGAAGGAGGGTCTGAAAGACCGCGGTATCACCCGTGACCTGAAGTGGGGTGTGCCCGTGCCCCTGGAGGGCTTCGAGAACAAGGTGCTCTACGTCTGGTTTGAGGCTTGCATCGGCTACCCGTCCATCACGGCCAACTACACGCCGGACTGGGAGCTCTGGTGGCGCAACCCGGAGGACGTGCAGCTCTACCAGTTCCTGGGTAAGGACAACGTGCCGTTCCATAGCGTCATCTTCCCCGGCTGCCAGATGGGCACGGGCGACAAGTGGACGATGCTGCACCACCTCAGCACGACCGAGTACCTGAACTACGAGGGCGGCAAGTTCAGCAAGTCGCGCGGCATCGGTGTCTTCGGCAACAACGCCAAGCAGACGGGCGTGCCCGCCGACGTGTGGCGGTACTACCTGCTCAAGAACCGGCCCGAGACGGGCGACACGCAGTTCGAGTGGCGGTCCTTCGTGGACAGCAACAACAGCGAGCTGCTCGCCAAGCTGGGCAACCTGGTCAACCGGGTGATCAAGCTGGTGATCGCCTCGTACGGGTCGGTGGTGCCCGAGTTCACCGTGCCGGAGTCCTTCCAGCCCACCCTGGACGAGGTGACCGCCACGCTGCGCCAGTACGTCGAGGAGATGGAGGGCGCCCACCTGCGCGCCGGTGTCGTCAGCGCCATGAAGCTGGCTGAGATCGGCAACGGTCTGATCCAGGCCAACCGCCTGGACAACTCGCTCATCGCCAACGAGCCCGAGCGCGCCGCCGCCGTCGTCGGCACCGTGCTCAACCTCATCCACCTGCTCGCCAGCGTCTTCGCCCCCTACCTTCCCGCCACCTCCAAGTCGATCAACGAGCAGCTCGCCGTCCCCTTCGGCCTGATCCCCGCCCTCGACGACCTCAAGGACGGCTGGAAGCCCGACGCCGTCAAGGCCGGCCACAAGATTGGCAAGGCCCAGTACCTCTTCTCCCGCATCGACCCCAAGAAGGCCGACGAGTGGCGCGACCTCTTCGGCGGCTCCCAGGCCGACCGCCAGAAGAAGGAGGAAGAAGCCGCCAAGATCGCCGCAAAGAAGGCCGCCAACGCCGCCGCCAAGGCCAAGAAGAAGGAGAAGAAGGCCAAGGAGGCTGCTGCCGCCGCCGCGGCTGCTGCTGCTGGCGGCCAACCCGTCGAGGCCTCCGCCAAAGGTGGTGCTGAGAAATCCGATGCCTCGTCCTCCACCGAAGCCGTCGACAAGGTCACCGACGGTGTCGCCCAGGTGACTCTTCCCACCTCTTAAATGATTTTCCTTCCGAATCAAACCTTAAAGAGCATTCAAGAATTGCCGGGAAAAGAAAGTTAGGAAGTCCTTTTTTTTGTGTGTCTCTTTTCTTGCAAGTCTTTTAGAGCGACTTGTGTCCTGTTTGTGGGTGTGGTTGGATTAGAAGCCTTTTTCTTTTTCTCTTTCTTTGTTTCCTTTTTTCATTCCATTCCATATACATATGCGCAGAGTTGATACGAGATATGATGCAGATTGATTCCAGATTTCTTTTCTCTTCTGCTGTTGTCGTCTTGCTTCTAAAGTCCTGGATAGCTCTTCGGGTTTTCCTTCATTGTTAGTGGTAGGGTAAGGTAGGGGCAAGGGAGGTGTGTGTGCGTGGCCTGAGGTGTTTTGGCCCATTTAGTTTTCGGGTTCTTCCATCCGGGGTTGCTTTATTCAACAGTCGTCGAGGCATTTAACATGGGTCTCTCACTGATGTTATTCAGTACTCTTCATGATAGACATAACGATGTCGAGTATTCCTACAAAAGATCTAGAATCCCCTCCGCAACCGTATAACTTCTGGTCCTCTACAAACTACCTTATGCCGTGACGACTCAGACTTACTACTACGTTCCTACTACCTTCGAACTTTGGAATTCAAGAAGAACCATTTCTAACCTGAAATGAACCGCTCAGATGCATTATTCCCAGAACACGACAAGATGATGATAAAAAGACATACATAAAATATGGAGAAAGGTAGGGAGGGGTCGGGGGCGGGTGATAAGACCTGACCGTGATAATCCGTGCGTTTCATTTTTCAAACATCGGAATTGTTGTTTGTTCCAGGGATCTCGAGATAACGACCCCCGATATACCCACCGACACGCACATATGCGTCCAAAAACATTGCTGCACACCGGGCCTTCCCTTCCATGCTCCTTCGTTCTCTTCCCGGGCATCAGACTTACTAGGGGATGAAATCATTACCGCTTGCGAGTACCGGGTCTGGGCTTGACTTCCTCCTGGGCAACGGGATGCAACATGACCTTGTTGGGGAGTTGTGGGGTGTTGGCGGAGTAGCCCTTGCTCCAGTCGTAGCTGACGGCGTAGGCGAAGATGGTGCCCTGGCGGTTGAAGGCGGTGGTGGAGATGGTGCCGCCGACCGAGGGGTAGCCCTTGAGGCGGTGTTTGGCATCCTTGTCCCAGAAGTGGAAGGTGCCGTCGCTGCCTGCGGTGCTGAAGGTGCCATGCACGGGGTGGAAGGAGATGGCATTGACCGAGTAGATATTGCTGATGTCGCGCTGGTTGGGCGGGGTCTCGCGGTGGCACTTGAAGCTGAAGTTGGAGCTCGAGTCCTTCTCGTCGACGTACTGGATGGCACAGCGGCCCTCGACACTGCCCACGGCGAAACCCGAGGAGTCGGCGAAGCAGCTGACTACCCGCGTCTGCCACTTGAGGGGGGACTGCATCGTCTTGAAGAACTTGGTCGGCTGGTCGAGGTTGATGATGTTGATGTACCGGTCCGCCGTGCCGACCACCAGCAGCTTGTTCTTGACGTCCATCGTGTACACGCGGTCCTGGCACTCCACTGTCGCGATCGGGGTCTGTTGCCGGATATCCCAGTACTTTATCGTCTTGTCCCACGATCCCGTAATCAAGAGCGGGCTATTTCCCTGCGGGTTGGGAATCATGTGGCAGCTGCGGATCGGCGCATCGTGTGCCGCCACTTGAGTCGTCGCATTCGACGCCAGGTCCAGCATGCGCGCCGCCTTGTCTGCGCCGGCGCCGACGACTTTCGTTCCATCCTAGGGCAGGGTCAGTAAGCGTTAGCTCGCGCGAGACGGAGGAAGCAGGGCATTAGGTAGCAATTGCGCGAACGGGGGGGGGCGGGTTCACGTACCGGTGACCAACAGCAGTTCAATACAGGAGCTTCGTGCTCGAAGAAAGCTTTGCCTTCACTCTGCCCCTGTTCATTGATCTCGTAAATGCGCACCTTCTTGTCCCACGAGGCGACAGCAAGGTGTTCAGCGGCCGGGGAGAATCGAATGTCCGAGATGCTATCTTCCGGAGGTTGGTTCAGGGCGACATCCTTGGAGATGTCACCTGTGGTGTTGGAGGCA
Organism: Aspergillus brunneoviolaceus CBS 621.78; assembly: GCF_003184695.1. Classification (NCBI taxonomy): domain Eukaryota; kingdom Fungi; phylum Ascomycota; class Eurotiomycetes; order Eurotiales; family Aspergillaceae; genus Aspergillus; species Aspergillus brunneoviolaceus. The sequence goes on along the minus strand of NW_020290766.1, from coordinate 369,820 downwards.
CCTGCTGACGACGAAGCGCCGACATTACCGAAAAGCGACATGGCGACGGAGGCTCCGAAGGTTGTATATTATGTGGTAAAGGGCGGATTGGCCGGAGGCGATGAAAGCGAAAGCTCCGATACGCGAGACGAAAAAGGAAAAGCAGACGCGATGACTTGGTTGGCGGTCGGCAGAATCTGGAGGTAAGAATTCTCAGGCGACTGAAGACAAAGAATTGGCTTCCACAATTCTTGCTCGCTTGACTTCTTGCAAGCTAGGAGCAGGAGCAAAGCTCGTTGTACCAAAAAAGGCGCTAGGGAGCGAAGCACTGGAATTGTTGACGAAAGCGAGGCTCTTTCGACGATGTCGGTCCGGGTTGTCTCCAAGACTCCAAGACAATCCTCGAATATCTTCGATCCTGCCGAGTCACACCGCCTTCCGCCCGGCCTAGCTGCTGACTCAGCCAATCTTGCCCGTTGCGGCAGTTGATGGCCATTGCAGTGCCTGCCAGTGCGGGTCACCCTCTAGAGTGAGTGACCTGGCGGAATGTGTAGAGCTGCTAGGTCTAAGGTACGGAGTACCTATCAATTCATGCATGCATGGACGGTGGGTGGTCAGATGGTCGAGTGATTGCTTCCACTGTTGATGTCTCAGAGACCCTGCTCTCATACAATGTCCATCTCTGTATGCTGTTCTTGTGTTGCTGGCTGATATCGGTACGGTCCTTCATAATGAGGACCAATTCTTGTACAAAGTACAAGCTACAAGATAGTCATACAGTCATCTCAGCTGACGGTCACTCTTCAACACCATACCATCTCAAAGTCTATCGTTTTACTCATCCGTTTGTACGCGTTGTACTCCTACACGGAGATGCGGGACAGGCACCCAGCCATGAGTCCAGAATCCCCTCTTCCCCCTCTCGCCCTCAGCCAGACAAAGTAGGATGGCGACAGCATCGGGGGTAAAACCGCAGGCGTCGCTGGTCGTGATTCGCAGCTCCCGACAGACCCCGCCCGGTGCTGCAAGTTGAGGCAGTCTGCAGACCAATGGCAGACCTCCCTCACCATACGATCGACCTCGGATTGACATTCTGGAGAATCTCCAGACCCGGGCGGAGCTTGTCGCAGAAGGTACCGGAGCAGGCCAGGGGAGGTATCAGCGCACACATCACACCACCACGCCCAGGCATGATTGATCGAGGGGGCCAGTCCCCGACCAAGTATGCATCCCTGACTTTCCTTCCCTCTTTCACTTTACCATTATTGCCTGAATATCCCTTGTGGACGTGGGCATGGTCGTGGTCGTGGTCGTGGTCGTGGTCGTGGTCGTGGTCGTGGTCGTGGTCGTGGTCGTGGTCGTGGTCGTTGTGGTAATAACCCCTCTCCCATTTAAGCTCACGTGTTGCCCGGAAACCAAGGGTGGACTGTACCACGGAAAGCAGTTGTCAATTGATTGGACTTTGGTGATGGAAAACCACGCAATTTAGACAATGAAGTCATCCATTTTTTTTTAGGGAAAGGATGATCATGATCAATCGGAAGATGGGGGGTGGGTTGGAAGGAGGAGCGGGTGGGAGCAGATCTCTGGTTTCAGGGTAGAATTGGAAATTGGATTGGTGGTGTCATGTAAAAAACCCGGGGGTGGGTGGAAGTAACCATAGATTTGAGTGGTACATCGAGTGGAAAAAAGTACTTTGTTCGAGGTGTCAGTGTCGCTGTCAGTGTCAGTGTCAGTCAGACTATCAGTCAGTGAATGAATGAATGAGACGAGACCGATGGAAGTGGAGCAAAGCCGCCCGCGGTGGGAATGCGGGGTGCAGCTCTTAGTTCAATGGGAAGCTCTTAGTGGCCGCTTCCGACGTCAGGAGCTGCTCGTGTGATCTCACTACTACCTGGCACTATGTAGATGGAAGTACAGTCACTACTGTCATCCAGTACAACAACTTACGATCAGACATCCAGGCATCGGTTTGAGGTGGACAAATTGTGTGACGATAGCTGAAGTTGTTGGGGTTGTTTCTTTTGATGGATATGACTTTGATGGTGTAGTGTCTGTAATGTATAGGTAGGGTCTAGGTAGGGTCTATGTTTACCTACAATGCGTATACCATACCGTACACTATATATTGTAGGTATACTAAAGTATACGCATCAGTAGATGACCCGTTGATGGGAGCAATGGGAGCAATAGACATGGAACCCGGGGGTTTCATGCTTTGATGCCAACTGGGGAGTGGTTGAACCAGTGCGGTCACCTGCCCACCCTCCACTCTCTTCTCTTCCTCCGCTCCATCCAACTCTTCTTAAAGTTCCTGGACTTCCCCCTCGCCTCTTCCATTCTCCTTCTTCTTCTCTTCCTACTTCATCCATTGGAACTCTTTCACTGCCATCTCCTCCCATCTGCTGCTTCCACCCAATTCACTGTTCGGTAAGCTTTCGACCCTGACCCTGGTCCTGATAAGTTATTTCCTTTGACTTCATTCCATGCCATCTGTCCCTCGTTTCTCTCACTTGATCCTCTCTCCCCTCTGTAGCTTAAAGCTCTCGGACTCGTAGTCCACTCTCTTCCCTCTGAACCACCCTCCTTCTGTCCCATCTTCCATCATCGTCATCGACATCACTAACCAAACGACTCTTCATATCACCAGCCAGTGATTCCAGACTCATACCATCGTCCACCATGTCGGAAGAACTCACCAGGGTCGACTCCGCCGTCGCTGGCCTGACGATAACGGCCAAGGACGAGAAACCAGTCCAGGTCACCAAGGACACCAAGGACACCAAGCACAGACGTCACTCCTCCACCGCGGAAGGCGTCTACAACATCAAGGAACTCGGTGCGTATCTCATTCTCTCAACCTCACCTGCCCAACCCACTCACTCACCAACCATCCGAACAGAGGAGAAGAAGATCGAATTGACCCTGCCCATCGAGACACAACGCACAGGATGGTAAGCGTTCTATCACCACGCCTCCATCAAGATCAAGCAAGCCATGTCCCACTCCATCTAACCTTTCATCACTGTCAACGAACAGGAAGCTCAACACCTCCCCATCCACCGTCGAAGACAAGGACATCCTCAAACTCTACCTCGTTAACCCCCCGGTCAAGAAGATCGACCTGCACTTCCCCTTGGGCCTGGAGGTCACGGCCCGCAACATGAAGGGCGTCACGATAAAGGATGCGCTGGACGCAATCTACAAGCAGTTCAAGAAACAGGTACGTCGGTCCTCAGCCCTTATCCACTCACTCAACTAACCCACACGCAGTCTGACGACGTATTGACCGATCCCTACCTCAAAGGTTTCGAGTGGGACAAGGATGAGTGCTGGACACGCCTCATTGTCCACCAGACCAAGCAGGGTCCCCCCGCCCAGCCCAGCAGCAAGAAGTCCAAGAAGAAGAAGAACGAAGACGCATAGAGGGCTTCCCCCTCAGGCTTGATTGATGCGTGAAGCCGTTTCCCCACAACCCTCTCGTAACGAACTACCATGACCTCCTGTCTTAACCCCTCCCCTCCTTGTTGTCCGATTGACTTTTCTCTTGTGTACTACCCCTTATCTGTTGTAGGGGACATGGAGAAAGGCAAAAGGCATTGTTAGTTAAATCGGGGGCAAGACGGAGACGCTATCTAATCCTTTGTAATTTGAAACCCTCTCTATCTTCGCGTGTTTCCAGATACTCTCTCTTTTTGTCAAGGTGCAATCTTGTGGCCACTTTCGTTATGGTCGATCGTCAAAGACGCGTCTCGGCTCTCATGGGGTCACCGACGTGGTGTTACAAGGCTGAGGAAAGTGAAACCCCACCAACTTACAGTTGACTGATTGACTGGGGGTCGAAATGGACGGTGGTAACTTACTGTACTGTGCAATCCATCTCGATCCGCAAGTTTCCCATCGTTTACAATCACACATTTCACTCCACTGCCATACCAGACCGAACCAGCCGCTTGAGTTTTTCGCGAAAGACGTAAGCTAATCACCCACCGTGACACGTATTTCGTACTAGGTAGTGTAGTTGTCGTTCCAGTTGTGGTTGTAACTAAGCATACAATCGAAGTACTCCCGATCGCTAAGACTCAGGCTAGTGCCGTCGCGTTCCGCGCTAGTCCACAACCCGGTATCCACCTTCAACTTGCTACTGCTACGAGTACGTACTCCCTCAACTACAGTGCCTTCTATGTACTTCTACTTTCCGTCGGTCATTATGCATACCGATGCAAAGCGGTATTTACCTTGATGCCTTCCACCAACGAACGAAACAATTGATCCATCTAACCCGTGACCATAACCATGCATTGCAGCATTCCGTGCGAACCACGGGTATTAGTATTAGATGCAGGCAGAGAACCACCAACGGCGGAAGAAAAGAAACATGCTTATTTGCAATAACGGGAAAGCAGACGACAATAGAGAGGAAAGAAGAGAAAAGCCTCAGATGGCCCAACGATGCATCAAGCAAAGCGCCCGCTAAACCCAAATGCAACTAGAGCGGTAGAGTGATTAGAAGGGGAAGGTGGGAAACAAAAGGACAGCGTGGGGGGACGATAAGTATACAACAGCAAACACAGTCCGAGTCATCGTCAATGCATTAAGTGTGGAGACATTAAGTTATGGAGAGTGAGTGGGTCTAACGTCCGCGTCCGATGCTGTCGAGAGGACCCCCACTACCACTACCCCCACCCCCAAACAACACCAGCACGATCTCGTCCAAGATCGTGAACACCAGGTGTGCATTCAACCGTGGGTTGTTCAAGGTAGCGAAGATGCGCCGGGCCGCAGCTTGCGCGTTGGCCCGCCCGACGACGTTGCCCGCCAGGTCGGGGATCAAGGTCGCCAGCACAAGGCTGGCCTCGGTGCGGCTGCGGAGGCGTTCGGGTGGGGTGCGGACTTTGCTCTGGCGCAGGGTCCCGCCGGGCCACATGGTGTCCTTGGCCAGGGCCAAATACCGGAGGAGGGAGTCGTCCTGCACGAGGGAACGGGCCCCGTCGCGGACCTTGCGCTCGATGGTGCCGCCCAGGAGCTGGTGGAGGACAACGACGACGGCGCGCCCGCGCAGCCAGTTGTTGCCCTTGTTGAGTTCAAAGGTTTCGAGGAAGAGATCGCAGATGGGTTTGATGAAGGGCTCGAGGTCGCGGTCCTCGAAGGCGTTGAGCTCGGCCTCGGCCTCGGCCGCGGTGACGGCGTCCTCGGGGGAGAGGGGGACAGTGCCGGTTGTGTTTGTGGTGTTGAGGTTGCCGTTGGGATTGGTGTTGGTGGCGGCGGAGATGAGGTTTTGTCCGGCCGTGGAGAGTTGGTCGAGCACGCCGAAATTGCCGAGGAAGTCGTCCATGCCGTCGGCGACGGAATTGTAGATCCGGGTTACTAGGTCTTTGGTCTCACCGTCACGGGAGCTCTGCGTCTCGTTGCGTTGCGTGATTGCTCGCTGGGACAGAAATGCTCGCAGGTCTCGGCTGCGGCAGACTTCAGGGAGAAGGAGCAGTTTCTGCAGGTATTGTTCGAGGGCTAAGCGTCTCTTCTGAAGGAATTCTTTCTGGAGCTTCAGAACCACCCGGCGGCGTGGAAAGTCCAAATGCCTCACGGACGGGTATCTCATGCGTAGTTTGGTGTGAAGTTCATGGAATTCGCTATAGCGACGCGCAACCGCCCAGGATGCCGCTGGCATTTGCTCCCCGGCGTTTCGTTGCACTTCGATGACGTCTTGGGGTCGGTCAGTTCGTTGTTCGATGTCTCGACATCTATGAAAAGACCGCATGATTTGGACTTACACATGGCGAATTCTCGACCATCCTCCTCCTTCCCTACTACGATGGATTTGATCCGGACCGTTGATCGGCCGTACAAGCTGTTATCGCTCTCTTGAATGATGTACTGTTGCCGTTGCATCTCTTTCCGGTGAATCTCACGCTGGATACTCGCCTTCGATTTGCGTAGAATCCTCAATTCTGCGGTGTTGTTTGTGAGCTCGGCTTTCCGAGTGAGAGTGTCGACCACGGACTCTTGCGATCCCAGCTTCTCAATCTCGGTTGTGAGCGCCTCAATGGCTTCCGTCAGCCCTAAGTCTCCGGGCGCAGCTTCATGAACTTCATCAGCCGGGTCTTTGTCTGACCCCAGAGGTTCTTCATATTCATCTTCGATGAACTTCTGCTGGTCAGCGAAAAGGTCATCGTCAAAGACACCATGCCGCGAAGATCGATCGATGAGTCCAAGCGAGGCAATGCTCGGTTTTGCCCGCTCATCTAGCCGATTCTCCGCGCGAGCATACTCGGCCGAGCTGCGCGGAGAGCGCGGGAACAGATCACCGGCTGAGAGGCGCGTTGGGGATGACTGTCCGCTCTTAAAATCTTCCAACCTACTGTTTCCGGGCTGATTTGTGATAATATCATTCAAGGCAGCTTCCATCGTCTCGATTACCTGATTCTGATTCGCTTCATTGTCGCCATTCTGCGAGTCCTGTCCAAGACTCTGGGTCGACATGGCAAGGGGATCAGTGTCGTAGTCGTCGTCGAACAAGGGACCTGACCTTTCAGAATCAAATGAACGTCTTGAAGAGTCATCGTCATCAAGCTTCTTGCCCATACTTCGTACATCGCTTGATGACACAGCTGCACGTCTCAGATCTTTGGGTTTGGCGCTTGGTTGTGAGGAGGTACGGGTCATCAGCGGAGGAAGCGGTCGTCTCTCGGGAAGGTCGGCGGTGCTGGGGGATTGTGGAGGCACATGAGACGCAGATTGTGAAACTTCATCTGACGCAAGATATTTGTAGTAGAGATCGGACTTCTTAAATTTAGGATAGTAGGTGCTCTGGAGCTCCTCGAGTACCGCAGACTGAGTCGTCAGAATTACAGTCCGTGCTTTACGGTACTGGTCCGCAGTGGCTCGCTTGCCTGCGTTTAGGAACGCTTTCACTGCTCGACGGGATTCTTCCGGCACTTTCAACTCAGGTTTGTTCAGGTAACGCTGGCTGATCAATGCCATATCATTCTGGTCTGTGGAAGTCCACGATGTTGAGGTTGGAGAGTCCTCGTCTCCAAAATCATCTTCCAGCGGATTGCGGAACCCATCAACGACGATCCAGAACTGCACCAGAGACATCAGCTTTTGACGGTCCATAAACTCCATGAAATAAGAGAGTCCTGAGGCATCATGCATCACGTCGACCAACGGTGCCTCCCGAGGGGCAGAGTTCTTGCGCCGGAAGTGGGATGCTGCCGCCGAGGCGTGTGACACACGGCTCCCTGCAGGCGTGGAAAGCTTCGTTACTTTTTGATCCAGAACCCTCTTAGCCGTTTCCAGCCTTTGTAAATAGGTCGCATCTTGTCCTTCTACCATAGATTCGCGCTTCAGCTGGCTTACAATGAGGGCTCTGAACCGTCTAGCATCGGAGATGTTGTCGCAACGCCGGATCGCTCGCACCAATCTCTCAAAGGCTCTTTCTGAATCATGAGGACCTAGACGTGGAAATTGGCTCCCGCGCTTCGATCTTGGTGCTGGTGAGGCGTGTTCATCTAGTGCCGCCCGCAGCTTTCGGACCGTCTTTCGGTCCTGTATGGCAGTACGCCCGTAAGCCTCCACCAACTGGTTCCAAGTGTCTGGGTCTGAAAGGGCCGCAATTATAGGATATAGTACGGCGCATGCGAGGATTTCTCGGGCTATGACGGACACAATGCGGCTATTGAGTACCGACGCCGGAAACAGTTTTGGCAACAACCCCACGGTGATTTTGCGGAGGTATTCTTGCTCGACGAGCTTCTGGTCGGACAAGGAAACTCTAGCTGCCGGGTGTATGTTGCCCTCCCGATACTTGCTCGCTATGGCCAGATCCAGCTCGTCCGACTCGGTAACATTCCGAGTAAGATTTCTTCCCCGCACCAATCGCTCCGCGACATCAAACTCCTTCAGGTGGGTTGTGAAAATGGGGAATATGCGAGAGACGAGAAGCGAGACTAAATCCTCTGCTAACAATCGTTCGCGCAGGTTTTCAATGGCGGTTCGGATCACTCGGTCGACCTCGTTCACGAAGGCGGGGTTCGGGCTAATATGTTGATACCATGATGCGACAAAATCGCGCGTGACTAGACTTAGAACTTCATCAATGCCCTCTGAGACCACAAATGACTGAGGGTAGAGCGAGTGGGGTTTGTAGATTGAACGTTTCCGGACACCTCGCGCTTCTTGATCCCAATGGCGGCGGGTGAGGAAGGCGACGGGGCGCTTGTTTAGGGCGGGGGAAGCTGCATCGGCTGTAGGTCGCGTCGTAAGACAAACAAGAAGAAGTAGGGTGATTGAAGTGAGCAAGACACCTAGCACCAGTGCATGGACAAGGTATCTGAGCACAGGCAGCCACTGGGTGACCAAACCCCAAGCTATGAAAGCACCGATGGCCAGCAGGATGTACTCTTGACGCTTGAGGGCCATTGTCCCCGGATCAGTCGTACTGCCATGCCGGGTTAAGCACGGCAAGAACAAGACGGAGACGTAGAAGTTGACATGTTGCTTAATTTCAATGATTTTTTGTGATTCAACTGGCTTCCCCTGAGTGGAATGATAATAGGGGGATATTATGATATGATATGGTCGAGATAATCAAGTTAAGGTGACCACGATGAGATAATGCATGGAACGATGGGATGATAAGATGCAGGCGGTGAGGAAGTTCGGTTGATCCGGAGTCCGGGGCTTCCCTGGTAGAACATGTTACAATACTTACTGTACCAGGTTTAATACTGGCTATACTACATTGGGAGTATTGTCAACAACAGGGCATAACTAACTAGCTGGAGTAAGCATTGGTCACAGTACGAGGCATAGTTAGTTCACTTGAAGCATAGATAGTGCATATGGATTGGTACAGGCTAGATTGCAGTGGTTCGTCACAGAGAAGAATTTCTGAGAGTTAGGATGTACACATACGGCATCAAATGCAGACCAAAAAGCGTTGGGGCCTCGGAGCCTAGAAGTAACTTAGAGGTGCCAGTAAACGACGTCATGCCGTTTTGGGATTCTTTCTTCTCCACCACCGCATCTCTTTGGGTCTTTCCTGTTCCTCGCCCTCTTTCACTTCTAAGTTCTATCTCCCTCCCTCTCCCTCTTTCTCTCACTTCCTTTCCTCTTCACTCTTCTGTTTCTTCTCGGAGCTGACATTCCGTGTCTTACGTTTCATCTTCTTCTGCAATATGGCTTCCCTATCCAACTTTGTCGACTTGTCTCAACCATCCCTGCAATGTATGTTGACAATGAGTTCTTCCCCGGTTCTCCCCCGCATGTGATTCTCAACTCCACTCTTTGTGTAGGGGCTGCGTTGTCCATTGCCTTCAACCCCATCTTTTGGAAGTAAGTACTGATGATGAGAACTTCTCTCTCCTGACCTTTCTCTCGATTGGACTGACCTATATCTCAAATCCAGCATTGTTGCACGTGCTGGTTAGTCCCCCACACTTCTTGCCCAATCGATCAGGTCTGCCTGCCAGCCTGGCAAGATTTCGCACAGATCTACGACTCTTCATGCGACCTTTCAGAATGACTGAAACTCATTCTCGTCTCGTCTTGTAGAATATCGCAATCACTTCCTGACTCGTATCTTCGGTGGTAATCCCTACTACGGCTGCTACTTCCTCGCCGTCACCATTTTCGGCATTGGAATCCTACGCGACCACGTCTACCAAACGGCCCTGGCAGACCAGCCTTATTATGCCCCAGTGCACCAACCCGTCCTTGGCGGGCTCCTCTTCTCCGTCGGCTCGGTCCTCGTCTTATCCAGCATGTGGGCGCTCGGTGTGACCGGCACCTACTTAGGAGACTATTTCGGAATCCTCATGGATGCTCCCGTCACTGGGTTTCCCTTCAACGTCACCGGCTCGCCGATGTACTGGGGAAGCACCCTCAACTTCTTGGGTGTAGCCCTGTACAGAGGTAAAGTCGCGGGCCTCATCCTGACCGCCGAAGTCTTTATTCTCTACTGGTTCGCTCTCCAATGGGAGGAGTAAGTATTTCCCTTTCATCCAACTGTTCTCTCCGAACCCACCCCCTTCCCCCACATGTTTTCCTCACGCATCATGCTCTGGGGACCTCAATACCACACGAACTATCAGCCAGCCTATACTCAAACATCCCAAACGCGACGAACCCCAGGCTCCCTCCTCACTGTCCCACGCGAACACTCTCAGCCCATACGCGATTTCTTGATTTGGAGAGATATTCCCTACAAACTGGTCCTGCGCAATCAATCACGCAACTAACCACAAACCATCCTCATGTAGTCCCTTCACTGCCGAAATCTACGCCAAGCGCGAGCGCGAGCGTGCCAAGGGCAAGCAAGGCGGCAAGAAGAACCTGTAACTTCAGTCAGTACCTTAACAGGCACTTCGATATCCGATGTTCTGTCAGAGGAAGGGGGTGGTATCCCTCCCACCGCGGGCTTTCCTGGCACTGACATACATCATCCAATGCGGAACGCGATGCAGCTCTCTTTCTCTCCCCCCAACGCGCCAATGAAAGGGAGCTGTAGGGCGTCTTCAACACTCACTATCCCCTTCTCGCTCTCGCATCAATTCGGTACCACTACACACCATCAACCTGCCTACCACTGCCTCCCTCACCAGATAAACCCACCCTAGGACAACCTCACCGGGCAGTCCTTCCAGCAGAGGGAATGGAAAATGCACCCTCCTAACCCACAGTATTCCTCAACGATACATGACTACCATTCCTCGACCCTCAAATGACATACATACAACAGAAAAACATAATATGCAAAAAACGACGGCGTCGGACAACGCCATTCGAGCCGAAAGTAAGAGACCGAGCGGAGGCTGGAAGAGTTACACTCAAACCCGGGAGATAAAAAAATTGTTTCATTCTTTTATTGTATTTTCTTTTTCCGAGCTTCGATTTAGATCTCATGGTTATTGATTGTATAGATCGGGACCATTGAGTACGAAATGACACGTGCCCGTACGTTCCGAAGTGATGATAGATAAGAGTTTGATAAATGATAGGAGGGTAAGTGGATTGGGGGGTGGGTATCAAGTATATGTATGTATGTAGTGTGTGTATGCAGTGTGCTTGTGCGCTACATGCAAACCTTGCAGAGAATTGGAACATGAAGAAAAAGGTTGGTCATCATTCAGTCCATTATCATGTCATGGATATATCAGTCCCTCAAAAAGTTTAAACGCCGCCAACTCCGCGCTATGGGTTCTCTAAGATGATGTTAATATAAGAATCGATGCCTGCATTCGTAGATGGGTGAAAAAGAAGAGGTCGGCCGTGAGAGAGAAGAGAGCGAATAGACGAGGGAAGAGGCTAAGCTCGTCGACCTCTGCCTCTCTTGTTCGACGTCCGACTTTCTTCGACAGGTTCGATCTCGTCCTCGTCAGCGCCCTTCTTGAGGTCCTCTCCTTCGGCCAGACCCCATTTCTCACGGTCGTACCAGTCTTCGCCGTCGCTCAATTCGCCGACGTGGCCTTCGGCTTTGCACCATTCAAATACGTCTTCCTTCATGCGGCAGGCGCGGAAGAGGCAGTCCAGCATGTGCTCAAAACCGCGGACGGTCTCCTCTTGCTTTTGAACATAGGACCATAGCAGTCGGCGGGTGTCTTCGGCTTCGTTGGGGGGTAGGCCGAAATTGGGGTCGGGTCGGACAGATTCGGGAATGAGGAACAGTGGGTGGGGTGTGGGTAGGCTGCCCAGAGTGTCGTCGGATGGGGCAGGGGATAGAGGCCCCGATTCGTCGTCCTGATGAGGATTGGCAGCGTTGGTCTGCGCACGTGTTGTCATGCGTCGAGGAGGCTCCGGCGATATTTCATCATCCTGCATCTCTGCGTCCTTATCCGTATCGTCGCCCGCAGCATCGGGTCGATGTTCGGGGTCTGGCTGTGTAACACTGGCGGTACCATTGCTGTTCGAGTCTGCCTTCCCTTCCCGGTGAAGAGTGCGATCGGAATCAGGCAGCTGATCTTCAACTATCTTAGTGCTGTTCGCAAGGTGACTGCCATTAACTTGTGTTTCTTGCTTGGTTGTTTCTGAGTGATGGGGCAGGTCGCCCACGGGCGTGTCGACTTCCTCCGATTTAGGTTCCCTAGTCTGGTCGAGCTTTGGGAGATGATGCACCTGGTTCGTGCGGTGATCTTGGGCATCGGTCATCTCCACGTCTTCGTCAGCAGCAGGCTGAGACTGCGAGGTCTCATTCTGAGCGGCATGAGACGGCTGTGATGCCTCGGTGACCGACGAGGATCCCTGTGTGCCATCCGTTTCCGTTGTAGGTTTGCTTGTCGGTAGTGATGCAGTTGTGCCATTCGGTCCGCTCTGATTCAAAGACGGACTATGTGTAGTGCTAGCCACTCGGGGCTCAAAGATCCAGCGATCCGCCGACGTCTCAACCATACCGCACGCCATCCAAGAACTATCGCCCAAAAACTGCCTGTGCAGATTTCTCGCCCGCCATAACAATGCTCTTTCCTGGCGAAGTTTGGCTTCAATTGCTTGGGTCATATGCAACATTGCTTTCGAGGTATAGGCATGCGACATGGAAGGATGCGTAGGGAGTTCAGAAGGATGCTTCAACGGGCACATAAAATCTGAGAACAAACGACGTGAAACGATTAGCCACTCAAGTTCTCTCGCACGGTCGGTGTAGGCAGGGTGGGTAAAGTCTCTCACTTTCGAGCGCGATCTCAGAGAATGGATTCTCTTCCGCTGCCGCGGCATCTGCCTCAGAATCTTCGTCGTCGTCGTCGAGCTCATCACCTTCGGAATCGTAGCGCACCGGATTTCGCTGGAGGATGTAGCGCGTGAACCCTCCATGTTCGATTTTCTATAAAGTCCAGGCCCAGCGATGATCAGCCTGCTTGCTCGCGCTCTCTCCGTATCCATCCTGCTTTCCATCGCTCACGATCATTCGACGCACGATGATCGAGAGAGAGGAGACGCAGTGAAGAACGACTCACCTGCTTGTAGAGATCCTCCGGATGGATATATCCTAGTGCTCCCTCTCGAACGAATTTCGCGTTTGCCCGAAGCTTGTTGCCTCGGTTTGTCGGTTGGGTGATAGGATCGTCAGGACCGGAATCTACCACAGCGAGAGGGGAGGACGGTTAGCCAGATTGTCAACGACAAAAAGACCGAGACCTGGAAGGCGTAGACATACAATCATTTTCCTTGTGCAAGGCCCTTTTCATGCCAAGGATCGTGTCGAGGATTAAAGCCTGCTGGGTCATGGCTGCGATTGGAGCGAACAGACAGCAGTCGCACTACCAAGCAGCCGCACGAGCAGGAGGAGGGGAAGCAAATGGGGTCTGGAATAACGATGGTGTTGGTGGGAAAGATTTCTGAGAGAGGCGGAAAATAAATGACAAATGACCGGTTAGTAGCCGGAGAGTAAGGAGCGAGCGTGAGAAGATGGGGAGGTTGTAAGAGCGAAGTGGGAAGAGGGAATCTGCGCAGCTCTTCCGAGAGCGAGAGAGAGAGAGAGAGAGAGAGTTGCTCACTTGCTCACTCGCTCTCCGCTTAACGGAATGGGGAGCTGCGGGCGTCGCTCCGATCGCCGCCACTAGTCCATTGCGGGTAATGCGTGATAAGGGCTGGGATCACGTGCATGGCTGTTTCTTACAGAGTCATCGTCATCTTCCTCATCTTCCTCATCTTCCTCACTTCATCATATCGGATTTATACACCTGGCACATTCCGCACTGTGTCCGAAATGAATCATCCTGGACGTACTGCACACAAATCTCCGCTGAGCTAACCTGAATATCAATCTTTATCTAGCTACCTCATATATCAATTCACATAGATCAATTGCATAGCTGGACCTAGTCGTCAGCATCTACCCAGACCAAAACGCCTTTCTTGTCCGTCCGCATATCTTCCGTCGGTAGAACTCGAAGAGTCTTGTTGAAGTATGTATCGACGACAACAAGCTGCGGCTGGATCCATAATCCTCGCTTTGATGCCAATAGGTTATATCGAACTGTCTGTCTGCTCAAGGGCACCAACTGGACCACCATCGTCTTCGGTCCACTGAAGGCGAAGTTTTCGCTGGCCTCCATGGTCAGGTTGAAAGTGAGGAAGTGCATCGACGGATTCTCCAAGGTGTATTCCAGGTGAATCAGGCCGGAAAGAGCACTTGAAGGCCTCGCTGAGGCCAGCACTCGAGGCTCCCCGGTCGGAATCATGAATCGAGGGATAGCAAGGGTCGAAGTGGTAGTAGCCGGGTTGGAACCATCATCTTCGGCTGCGCTACGCCTCCAATGTATCTCAAGCGCCAAGTTCAGGGAAGTGGGTCGTCGGTCGCCGAGAATCTCTTTCTGGATGTCAAGAGTGAAATTGGACTCCCTAAGTTCCTCGGGCTGAATCTCTACAGCTTCGGGGCTAACAATCTCCTCCGAGCCGATATGACAGGTCGAAGCCCCACCGAGTCCCAGCATCACAACCGACATTTTCTCAATGACGAGAGGCTCCAAGGCAAAAGAGACGACCTTGGAATTCAGGCACCATCGCTGCTGGAGGCCCCCCGGGGTCGAAACCTCTCCACTGGGGAGCAGGTCATCATCAACAATAAAGAAGTCCGGCCAGGGCTCGGGATGGAGCCGGGGGAGAAATTCATAATTAGCTTCGAATGGTCGAATTATGGACAAATTGACCCGCGTTGTTGCGATAATGGGTGTCTGGACATCAGACACGAGGTTGTAAACAGTAGATATGTCGAGATCATAATTCGAGGCATCATTGGTTTCGGTTAGGACGATTACCAACTCTTGGTGACTCGAGCTTTCCATCAGGCCTATTGGCCGTTTGATGAAATGCGATACCCCTTCAATTGGTGTACTCTGACCAGAGCTCGGCGTGTCGGAGGATGTCGTCTCATCTAACCAGCGGATTTTGGCTTTGGAGTCTGGGTGACCAAAGAGTCTCGTTTCCGCCGAGACTTCTGCAGCCTCATCTTCTTCATTGTGGAGGTCAATCTTGAGAATTATTTCCTCATTTGTGTAGTATGTATCGCGCATGTTCAGCACGGATATCCGTATCTTCGGCGGTTTTGGAAGTATCTTGCACCGGCCAGGATCCCGACCTTTGCCGACGCGACGGCGGGTAGGACCTTTCGAGGTAGTCTGCCACCAAAATGATTCAGGTGGGTTTATGTCAGTAATAGCAACTGCAAGGTCAAACTTCTCCTCGTCGATTACTAGTGTGATTGAAGCCACGCGCGATTCTCCCGCCTCTCTGGGGATGCATGTCAACTCATACACCCTTGTTTGCGATGGAGTAATAGTTAGGTCTGCGATACCAGTCAACGCCGTCAGGCCACTGGTAGGTGACAGGATAGACGATTGGTCTGCCGAAACACTTGGATCACGCAGTGAAAGCGCCGATATTGTGCACTGCGTCACGGTATCGACTTCCTCGTTGGTTGACTGGAGCTTGATTGGACGCAGGCAACCTTCGAAAGCAACTTTGACCTCAGATAATCTGATGGGCGCTGAGGATGCGTGAGCGCACGATGTCACAACAAGTTGTCCTTTCAATGGCTCGCCAACATTGCCTTCTGCCTTTTGGAAAACGAACGACGCCGTCACTGGTGGGTAAATCTTAGCACAATAGATCGCACAATCTTGAAGCTGCATCTTACCGCATGAGACAACATCCTCTGCAAGCAGAGCAACCGATGGCTTTGGTTTCGTCAGGGGAAGATCTTCTAGGCTTCTATGTATATCGTAGTGCCATTCAGGCCGGGATGTGAAAGCTAGTAGATAATCAGAAGGTGAGCATAAACTAGAGGATAGCAAGCCCGAGAGCTAATTTTAACCATGTGATCTAGTTTAGGGAATTCTTTACCTTTGTTAAGCAGCTCCCAGTCGATCCGCAACATCAATTCGGCGTCATTCACGTGCGAGGCACTTTCTCTCAAAGCCCAGCCGGCTTTTTCCATGAGCTGCCACCAACCTGTGCGTCGCCATGTCAAGGTTGGCCACAACGGCTTGAGAATCGAATAGGCTTTTTGCCATGAACCCACGCGCATATACTCTTCTGCTATCTCCAAGGTGATGCTTTCCGTCTTTCGTAGCTGATCACGCTTAGCAAATTCTTCCAATGCTGGTTTTAGCGCATCTAGTCTCCACGCAGAGTGATCGAAGCCGCTTGTTCCCGACTTAGGTGCTTCAACATGCGGTTCAGGTACCAAATATGTGTCATACATGTAAGACTTATTCGCTATCTGGGAAGCAGGAGACTGTCCGGGCGGCATTCGATCTTCCTCGGGAATCTGCTCGGCCATGATGCGCCGGTAATTAGCATGCTTGGCTGCTCGATACAACCAGTAGCCCTCATGATGAAGCTGTTCCCACGGCACTTCAGCGTCCAATGTGGAATTAGTAGAGTTAACTGGGACAAAAATCGAATATTGCTGCTGAAATTGATCCTGCGGAATACCAACAGAGGTAAATTGAGGGATACTGGCCTGGCGTATGAGCTGCGCCATGACCATAGACCATCGAGCCTCCCAAGCTTCCCATCCATAATTTTTTGTTCCTTTGCCACGGCGATTCAGGATGTCGTGTGAGCGTCTTCGGTGATTGCCCCATGCGCGCACCGCAAGGGTAGTCTGGCCCGTCCACAAAAGGCAGCGTATGATGCGTATAGCGAGCGCATCCCCAAGCAAACGTGCATCATTGAATCGAGGGTTCCAGCCAGCGATAGATTCAAACACTTCTTGGCCGAATAGAGTTTCGTACGCGCTCTCATAGTTTCTCAGTGCTGCATCAATTTCACGACGGAATTCCGCGAAGATTCCCAATTTGAATTCGTACCTTACATTCCATCCTTGACTCGATAAGGTCTGAGACGTGCCGCTTGTTGGCGGTGCCGTTGGGGGAGGGATCGTTCCTCGATTGCGCTTTCTCCTGGCGTGCTTAGACAGATCTCGATAATATTCTATCACAGATGGCTGAAGATGAGATAACAGAGACACGGCAAACTCTTTCAGTTCCAAAGGCGTGGCATCTGACGGGAGCAGGAAAAGTGATTTCTGATCCAGATTGGTTGCTCTCCGAATGCTCGCTACCCGATCTTCGGCATCCCTGTGCAGACTGTCCTCGCTATCTTCGGACAGTAGAACAACTAAGAAGCGCGTTTTGTAGCCGGAGGATTGCCATTGCCTCTTCAATTCATTTATCTCGATTCGGAGTTGGTTGTCGCGCAGGGAGCTCATATTAAGATCCGCGCAAAACGGAAAGAAGTTGATGACCGCCGCAGGGACAAGCCCTTGGTGTTTGGTGACCCACAAAGGCGTAAGCAGACCGTCAGGGAAAGTAGGTGAAGCGGGAGTCAAAGGTGAGATCGGCGAGTGAAGTATAAACGATGTTCCGCGCGGTACATCATTTTCTTGACTGGCTCCGGGGCTCGTCGGAGGAGACACAGGCGGGGGATCAGCTTTGCGCGGAGGTAATCTATAGGACTAGATGGATATCAGCCTAACCAAGTTTTTGCACATGGCGATGGGCCGATGGGTCGTGAACCAGGGGCATAGTTGCGTGGTAGTTGCAGCTTTCCGCGCAGTCTGTTTGACAGTTCTTGACGAGGGACAAGGAGATGACGCGGGGAGGGAGGGGCACGGCTGGGAGCGCCGTACTGCAATGGCTCACCCGTCCAATACTCTTGATCTTGTACTGGGCTCTTGCTGAGTCTAAATTTCCCTCCTCTCGGGGACTCCCTGCCAAACGCGATGCATCTTCGTCGAGTAGTACACGTCGCAATTCCTCGGCGACCGACCCACTTAACGAAGGAAGATCCGACTCTATTCTCGCACCTTTTTCATGCAGAAAAGGATAGTCCGTTCGAGTATCTTCTGATTTCTCCTCGGATCCCGACTCAAGACCGGAGAGCAATATAAAGGGCAGGTTGTGGGTGACGTAGTCTTCGGGGTAGGCGTCCATTGCGGACAGGTGCTCTTTCGCTGTACCGCCGGTCACCGCATATCTGATTGGGAATGGAAGTTCAAGGTCACGCGGGGGGGTGACCAAGCAAGAGAACAGCGTAAGAAGCGGAGAATCGAATATGATAGAAAGAAGAACTGTAGACTAGATCCAATGTTGTGGGCTTCCACCCGAATAAGCTCCTGCACGTCAGAGAGGAATTGCGGACAGATGAGTTTCCACCCCCGAAATATGCCAAGCTCGCTTTTGGTCCTCCCGCCGCAAGATAACAACAACACTATCGCAGCAACACTTTCACCACCACCTCCACCACACACTAGACACACTTACTGTGCCTCAAAGTCTTGCAGCCATAGCAGGCCTAGATGGCTAAAATGAGGGTCCGTAAGTTCCAGCTGGGTCTGGTCCGACCAGACATATTACGTCTGGTAGATGATTTTTTTCGAAGGTCTCAAGTGTGACGTATGCTCGTACCTTGCACACGGGGGCTGATCGGTAATGATATATATTTTATCGCTCTGGCAGGTACTGTACACACGTCTCATATTTCTGACACTAATTTTGAGGATCAACTACTGATGAAGCAAGATTGATATCCGTGACACTGATTCAACATCTCCTACGTCATATGATTATACCAGTAATTCGCCATGTTGTCCAAGTATCCCCTCACTGACAATACAGTGATCTCGTCGCGTGGAACTCCCAGCCTTTGGGCATGGTATCATCGGCAATCAATGATGACGATCCTACTCCGTACATCCACTCGATATGCATAATTTCTACAGCCCCAACGCTCTTGTGTATGAAGCTCCTAGCTTATCTGATTCTCCCACAATTGCATTATTGAATGCATCACGAAGGAATGCATGGGGAGTAATCATCCAGCTTCAAGGAGTGGCGGCCAGAATCATCATCCTTGCCTCGGGTCCAACACGAGCGTAGTTTAATTCGCAGATTCCGAGAGTGCGAATCGAGAACAGCCGATCCTCATTTCGTGCTCAACCCTGTGATGGTTCGGTGGGGACCTCATACACAATCTCCATCTCTATGTTTCCGCGTTTAGAGATTCTTACCGAGAAAGATGGATCCCGTTTGCCTTGGACCGGGCTGGACGACAATGAGTGCTAAACACGACCTTGTGGTTTCAGACTCGAGGAAATACTCTTGCGGAGATTGGGCGCTTCATCGACACTGTCGAAAGAGAGACTGATCTCCTTCCGCGACTGAGAGAGAGTTAGAACCACAGGGACTGTACCCCTGAAGGTATGAGTTTGATACGGGTAGAAAATTTGGATCTGCGAACAGTGCGGAGGAAGGCAAAGGAAAAGAACCCAGTGAGATCGGAGTGGATTCTCCCTTCCTTCCCATCCACCCATTGTCCGCGGGAGACCCGCAGTCCATTGATGATTGCTTTTGCTTGGTCTTCTGCTCGTCTTCCTTTTCCTTCCCTTTCCCTAGCTTAGCCTGGTAGATACCTATAATTTTTCCATATTTGCCATCCTGGACGGAGGGGGAGGGGGAACGGACTTTTTTTTTTTTTTGAGGGGTCTTTTATGCTATCTACAGTGCATATAAAGCACGCCCGCACATACAGTGGAGAGGAAACTGCTGGATAACTTAGTCTAAATGATGCAAGTCTCATCCTAAGTGAAAAGAAAAGTGATCAGTGGAACAACTGCTGTATATTATTGTTCTCCACCGGAGTCGTTCCATCGTTCCATTATACCCTCTCTCCCTCCTTCCTATCTTAAGCATAAACATAACTTATTTCCTTCTACCCTTTTTCTCAGACCATCAGTAGATTAGATTGCGTGCGCTCTGCGCTGCTCTGCGTTGCTCTGCGTTGTTCTTCTCTACTTCGCTACCTCCTTCAGATTATTTCGATACAACACATTCCCTTTCGTTTCCATTGCAGGGACAACAGGCTTGGAGGCTTCTTGTTGTTTATCTTCCCAGTTTCGGGCTTAGTACCCTTTTTATGGAGCTACAATCGTTCCTTGGGTCCCTTCTTTCTTCTACCAACTAGTTATTCGATCCTTTCCCCTTTTTCTATTTCCGTTCTCTTTTTCTTTTCCCCCTCACTTTATTGTCTAATTTCGATAGTTCTTATCCGCCAAAAAAAAGTCCCCCTACGCAACTACATACAACGACTTTTCTTGACTTCTCCCTGTCGTCCCCGCCGAACTGTGCTACAACGAAAGTCATTGGTTGTCTAGATCGACCTTCTAGACAATAAACATTCGGCAAGGGGGCCGCTGGGCTTGCATACCGCAAGGGCAGCGATAGGACCGCCCTGGATCCTCCACTGCCCTTCTTACTTCCCCTCCCACTCCCACTCCCACTCCCACTCCCCCTCCCCTCCCCGGGGCCTGCCTGCATGGTGACTGGCACATGCGTCAAGCGCCCGCGGTCTATTGATTTTGACCGTTAAGCTATCAAGCTTTGCAGACGTTATCCTGCCATCTTACTGGATCATGCAAGCGCGTACTACCTTCGACCGCATATATCGTCGGTGATTGTCTTCTGTCTGTCTCTGGCTAGCTGGGGCCGAAACTTGCTGTTGGACAGGCAAGATTCCCTGTCCCTGTCAATGTCCGCCATGGATCGCACGGAACATTCTCCGACATCCCAAGTTGATGATGCCCCTTTCCTACCCTCGGCTTTGCTCGACATGCGTCGCAAGTCAATTCCGTCGCGCGCACTCGCTGCGAGTCCACCCCCAGCTTTTGACCCTGCTTCCCCCGAAGTCATCTCTTCTCTGATCTCGTCTCTGTCGACCATCTCGATACCTCTCCAGACGCACTTTGACAACGTTCCGCGCATTGACACCAAGACCGATCCCGACTCGCCCGTCTTTTTCGCCCCCGAGAAACATCACATTCCGGACCAACGCCCGGTCAGCGCGCATGAACTCGGGTTGAGTCTCGGGGCGTTTCAGCCGCCCGTGGAGACGTCACAGAGTCCCTTTCTGCATCCAGATGATGCAGCAGTTGCTCCGATCATTCGCATGGCCCGCGCGCCGCCACCCCCCAAACACAAAGCTGCCCTCGATTCGCCCTTGTCTCCAGGGAGACCGACATCAAGGGGCTCCTTCACTTCGTCCAAGGCCGCCTATGAAGATTCCGCTTTTGGTACAATCACCGCTGAGCCAGGTCCACGGCTTTTAACTGCGAGTAGTGTCGCCTCGTCCGGATCCAAGAAAAGCCTCAAACGCCAAGTCAGCATCTTAAAGCGAGTTTCGCGAGAGTTTCCCAGCGAGAAAGAGCGGCAGCTGGATCGACTGCGCAAAACGAACAGCTTCAACGACGGGCTTCGACAAACTACACCGCGCAATAGGGCCAGTGTACGCTCTCTCCATTCCATGGCCGACGTGGTTGAAGAAGGACGTGCTCCGTCACTCCGATCCCCAACTGAGACCACTACCGATTCTTCACTAAGCAGACCTCCCAGCAAGGAACGCAACTCATTGCAGGGCAACCAAGAAAGTACGCCCAATACTCCAGGTGGCATTGGGAGCGGGCGCGTTATCCCTACCCGCGAATCATCCTTGCGACATAGTTTCTCTTTGAGCTCCAAGCACCGAAGATCTTCTACTCGCCATAGCCGGTATTCATCTACCAGTAGCAGAGAGATGAAAGTGGACAGTGCCGTTTCGGGGGTGGGCAGTGATTCGGATCAGGTGACGAAGAGAATCCAAGAGTTGAAGGACCAGCAACAGAAGATCAAGACCGAGCTAGAATTAGATGACGCCTCGCTGAACTCACCTAAAGAGCCCATTGCCAAAGATGCGCAGCCGTTGGCATCTGCGGGACTTGGTGGAACTACCGATTTACAGCAAGCGGGGCATATATCTCGCTTCAGCTTTGACGAGAGCGCTCCAGCTCCAGCAGTCTTAACGGGCAAAAGCCGCTCTGCAACCTCAATCAGTCCCCCATTCACCTCTAGATCAACCACTACATCCATCCATTCGTTCGACAAATATGACCCATCTGAGAAAATGACGCACAGGCATGTGGCCGACTCACCGTCTCCCTTCCGTCATACTCGATCTCTATCGAGCGCGAGTTCCCCTACTGCTTATACCGCCGTAGAAGAGCGCCCGTCCAGCGCTGACTCCATCGACCTTGCAGTTCAAGACTATGTGACGGCCGCTAAGCTGACCCAGAGGGTCATTCACCCCACGTCAGGCCGCTCTATAGCATTTTCAGAGGTTGGAGACCCTAATGGTCATGTGGTTCTTTGCTGCCTCGGCATGGGGTTGACGAGATATCTGATGGCCTTTTATGACGAGCTGGCAAGGTCTCTCAAGCTTCGCCTGGTCACCTTGGATCGTCCTGGAGTCGGTGAAAGCGCACCTTACATCAACGAACCGGCAACCCCTCTTAGTTGGCCTGGTGAGTACTATGTACCGATCACGCCGTGAGCGTTCTCTTTACTACGAGAAGGGCCGACTGACATGGATTAGATGATGTTGCGATAGTATGTAATCATCTTAGAGTAACAAAGTTCTCGATCATGGCACACTCCGCTGGAGCTATCTATGCGCTAGCTACGGCTTTGAGAATTCCACAGCATATTCGAGGAAGAATTCATCTGCTAGCTCCGTGGATCCCTCCTTCACAGTTATCCAGCTTTGGCTCATTGAAGGCTCCAGTTCCGACCAACGCCGTCCCTTACACCCAACGCATTCTCCGAGCGCTCCCGACATCGATCCTTAAGGTCGCGAACTCTAGCTTCATGAGCGCAGCAAGTGCGAGTCTCACCTCCAGTCTCCCCAGGTCACCCCGGCGAGCCAAGCGCAAAGCGCTACAGAGAGACATCTTAAGCTCCGCTGTTATCGAGCTCAGCAAGCCCCAACAGCTTCCAGGGAAGGTTCACCAGCAAGGCGGTCTGAAAGGCCTTGAGAATAAGAAGCCTACGCCCATAGTCGTAGGAGCAGGCCATCCCATTGACAAACATCTATCGAACCAGGCCGCACTTGCTGCATCTCAAGATCGTGAGCGGCAGGTGGATTACGATAATCGGCTCACCCACAGGATCTGGGAATTAGCGACGACCAACGCAAACCCGGCGGTAGATTTACTGGTGTGCTTGGAACGTCGTCAACCTATTGGATTCCGCTATGTGGATATCACTCGGAATGTGGTGATCCACCATGGTAGCCGAGACACTCGCGTTCCCGTCGACAATGTCAGATGGCTGGGGAAGACTATGCGACGCTGCGAAGTTCGTGTGCTTGAAGGTGAAGGGCACGGATTGATGGCCTCAGCTACGGTGATGGGCAATGTGCTGATGGAAATTGCCAAGGAGTGGGAGGATTGGATGGTTGTGGTCCAAGGCAAGCGTAAAGGGACTATTGGGCCGCGCTCAGGCATCGCAGTTCAAGCATGATGATGGCTTGGGTCCTTACCAACTTCCTGGATCTTCGCTATGATCCCTATCACAAATCACGCGACAAAGGAGAAGTCAGCGAAGATCGGTCAAACGGAAGAGAAACGTTGCGCTTTTTGGACGAGGATCATCACCACCACAATACCCGTCAATTGCTCAGTCGAACCGCTGCAGGGTCTGCGGGATGACGAAGCGACCTTATCTTACCATGTCAGTCCAGATCTATATTTGTTCTGATCTGCACCCGTGAGTTATGTGCATCTACCTACATGCCCTCACATATATTGTTGTCTCAAGAAAGACACCACGTAACGCTTTGATTGAATGTTTTCTTTTATGGTTTTCACTATGATACCAGCTACATACCCCGGATATAGCATAGCATGAATATTTCATAATATAATTCATAATTCAGCATAATTCAGCATAATTCAGCATAATTCAGGTTAGAATTGAGGGGACTCGCCATGAAGAAACAATACTTGCTCCGTGCTTTGCTGGAAGTAAGAGTAGGCTCGGAGGCTCCCGTCCGAGCGCCGCGCCGGCGAGGCCGGAGTTTGTCTTTGCCAGTTGCCTCGACTCCCCCACTTCTTATGGGACCTTTCCCCCCCCCCTTACACTAGGGGAAACCTCTTGACATTTCAGGTTATTCGGTCGCGCGTATTTTTAGATCTCTCACTGATAGCATTGTCTATTAGTATTGGCTTTGCCACCTGTTTCCAATCTTGCACCATTTTCTTCAGGAATCTCTAACCTCTCGCTCTCGCCTAATGTCCAGCCATTGTTGGTCTTGGAGCTGCATCTATGACTGGTCGGCTCGACACATCGACTGTTAAACCATCCCGGCACTGATGCGCACAGTAGCTCGTTGACTCGACAGCAAGCATTCTCCCCACAGCTGAACATATCTTCCCCCCGTGATTATCAATCGCATCGCTGTCAGGTTCCCCTGCCGATTTACCCTCTTACAATCCGCCTCAAGATGTTCTCTCAACGGCGCATGAGACTTTTGGTCATTGCCGTGCTGGTGATCCTCGGCGTGACCTGGTACTACTCGGTATAATTTCCCTTCCCCTTCGTGGTCGCAATTGCCTCTGAAGATAGCGAAGTTGACTAACGCGACGCGCGCCTCTAGAGCGACGCCCGGAGTGTCCAGAATCAGCAATTCTATCGCTCCACCGTGGCGGCCATGAATGCCCAAAAGCAGGCCAAGGAAGCCCAGGCCGCAGCAGCCAACATCCCCGCCCCGAATCGCAACCCCATCAAGGAAGATTTGAAGCATCCCATGGTCGATGATAAGATCGCCCCGGCGATCCCCAAGGCCAACCCGGCAGACCACCTGGAAGAGATCCCGATCGCGGGACGGACTAAGATGACCGTGTCGAAGAAACCGGAGGAGGATGAGAAGGTGGAGCTGGAGGAGAAGCAGCAGTCGCAGCAGCCGCAGCAACAGCAACAGCAAGAACAACCAAAGCAGCAGGAGTCTAAGCCGCAGCAGGCCGGGGCAGAGGACGACGCCGAGGCGGAAGCGCATGCGCATGCAGTGGCCGAGTTGAATGATATTCTGAAACGGGCGCCGAGTATGTCATTTCCCCCTTTTGCCCTCTGATATGCGCAGGAGATGGATTACTAATGTGTTATGTCTTTTGTTTTTCAACGCAGTCATCATCTTCTCTAAATCGTACTGCCCCTACAGCGCCAAAGCTAAGTCCATTCTACTGGATCACTACTCCATCACCCCTGCGCCTTTCGTCGTGGAATTGGATCAGCATCCCCATGGTCGGATGTTGCAGGCCGTGTTGGCCGAGACTACAGGTCGTCGGACTGTCCCTAACGTGTTGGTCAATGGCAAGAGTATTGGGGGTGGTGACGACGTGACGGCCCTCGACGGGCGCGACGAATTGACATCAACCTTGAGGGACCTGGGTGGTAAGTGGGTCCAAGAAGTCCACCGTAAGGACTCAAGCGACTAGAATTTTTGGGCGGACTGGAAAGCTATTTGTCGATTTGACTCAGGCATCTGGACTCGATCTATTTACGGTATGCATGCATTGGGATTGTGTGTTTCACCATTTGCATTGGTTATTGCTGCCAGACAGGTCATGATCACAGACCGATTTGAGGATTCCCTACGGAAAAGCTTTCAGGACTTTGATGCATTTCATTCTGCGTACATAATTGGGATCATGTGATAATTAACAGGAAATGATTAATCGTAATTTGATAGCTTGGTACCAGTGTGTACGTTTAAGACCAATTCTGCAGCGAGAGTTGTACTGACAGCTTCCATCAATTTGAAGGACCAAAATTCGAGTTACGAGTACAATTGCAATGCATCAAATTCAATGTTTGAGCTTGAGGAATTACTGGAATTCGGTGAGGCTGACTACCTACTGATAAGGATAAGCACTGCAGTCACAGACCAGTTCCAATTGTTGCTGTTCTGCCGGGCGGGATAAATGGCACTAAACCCGAAGTGGGCAACCCTAGGCGGGAAGACCTAAACCAGATTGAGCCGTAAGCGACGCACAACCCGTGATTTTCGCTCCACCACTGTCGACTCTGGTCTGCCTTGAGGAATTTCGATCCTTTCGACGACCGACCGCACGACGATATCGACAATTCCCCCCTCGGACACACCACAGCCCACGCAGTCAAGATGCGGTACATTCACTCCGAGGAAACGCTGCCCGTCCCCGAGAATGGTGAGCAAATTCGATTTATTCCTGAGCATTCTCCTGAATGCTCGACTTCGCTGGTTTCGCAAAGAGTCCGCTGGTTTCGCAAGAGGTGGGAAGTGGGAAGAGAAAAGGACACCCCCCGGAGGGGCAGGCATGGAGAGGATGATGCATTGAGGGACACAAGCCAGGGAAAAGAGGAACAGTGATGCGCCCACCCGACTCGACTACGAATCAGTCAATGCAGGAGAGGATGAAGAAGAATCAAGAGGAGGAACCAATGCATATATCAGAATGCCTGTCTCTCCGCGGCGGAAGGGAATCAGGCGACATGGACTTGCGCGACTATTTTTATGTGTTTGTGTGAGAGAACTGGGACTGATACAATTTTCGTCGTACAGTGAAGGTTCACATTCGCTCTCGCGTTGTGACCGTCGAGGGACCCCGAGGTATGCAATTTACCACTCCACCAACAAACACGCACATTCCCA
This sequence comes from Aspergillus brunneoviolaceus CBS 621.78, assembly GCF_003184695.1. Classification (NCBI taxonomy): domain Eukaryota; kingdom Fungi; phylum Ascomycota; class Eurotiomycetes; order Eurotiales; family Aspergillaceae; genus Aspergillus; species Aspergillus brunneoviolaceus. The sequence continues at coordinate 343,345 of NW_020290766.1, read as the reverse complement.
ACAATGGGCTCGGACCAGACAGACCTTCTACAGTGCAGTGCTGGCTTGGATGTTTCTGAGCCCGTTCGTGTCGTGCGACTGCCAGCGGCCGCTAACATGGGATTTCTTTTCCCGCTCTCCAGGCAAGCTCGTTAAGGACCTTTCTCACATCGCCGTCACCTTCGGCCGCCCCGAGAAGAATGTCATCAGCATCCAGCTGCACCACGGTGCTCGCAAGGGTATTGCCACCCTCCGCACCGTCCGCACCCTCATCAACAACTTGATCATCGGTGTCACCAAGGGCTTCAAGTACAAGATGCGTTACGTCTACGCTCACTTTCCCATCAACGTCAACCTTGAGAAGAACGCCGAGACCGGCCAGGTCGAAGTTGAGATCCGGTATGGCACTATCACCTTTTTGCGACATTGCGGCGAGTCACTGGGCTGGTTGGATTGAGATGGGAGATTGTTGTTCCAACTGGCCCTGGGGGCCAATGTTGCGTCGCTTGTCGCTGCATGCGTTTTGAAGGAATCTTCCGACTGACGGATTCCTTTCTAGTAACTTCTTGGGTGAGAAGTACGTCCGCCGTGTGACTGCCCAGCCCGGTGTTGAGATCGCCGTCTCCACCAACGTCAAGGATGAGCTCGTGCTCTCCGGTAACTCCCTTGAGGGTGTCTCCCAGAGCGCTGCCGACATCCAGCAGATCTGCAGAGTCCGCAACAAGGATATCCGTAAGGTGAGTTTGGAGCAGCCGGCTTTTAGCCCTATCTCAGTCCCCCGAACATCCTTCCCTGACTCGCGGCTTTCTAGTTCCTTGACGGTCTGTACGTGTCGGAGCGGGGTAACATTGTCGAGGAGTAAGCGGTTGGAAATGTCCGCCTTGGTGGGTAGTGAAGGAATGTTCGAAGAATACATTTTCGCCTACTTGCATAGGGAAGCAACGCGAAATTTAAAACCCAAAATTATGGAATTTCAAATGCCCAGTTAACGTGTCCACGGGGTTTGTCTGGCATTTCCTTACTCCGCTGGCGAAGCGTGGCGTGTAGAGAGACTCAAAAATCTGGTTGGCCTTTTTTTTTTCTTCTGCTTTTGGTCTCGCCTTGTTTCTATTGCAGAGTGTATCTCCCGGTAGGGTGACTCTTGCCTAGGCTCGTATGTAGTTCGGCCATAGAATGTTCTAATTCATGTACCCCAATTCTCCACGGCTTTTTCTCCTTGGCCAATGCAGGTTTCTTTTACCCCGTGTTTTGCAAGCATCTCCACCGTGACTGTTGTCGGGCCATTGGAGCACAACACACGTTCTACTGGAGGTATGGAGACTTTGTATATGAATCCTGAGCTCGAAAATATGTTTGATTGTAATTTCAGCCTTGTGGTATATTTCCCTGTTCGTGGTGGTGGTGGTGATCAGACAGTGTGGATATATATATAGTAGCACCGTGCTGCGGGGAGTAACTAACTTAAGTTATACCAAGCTGTGTCATCATCCCGTCGAAGTCACTTAATTCCTCTCGGCTTCTCACTCCCAACATCTCCTCTCTTTTCCCTTCTTGCTGCAATATTCGACCTCGTTATTCAAAAACTAGAGGTCTTGAATGCACCGGCTCTGGCCCCGATCGAGAATCCCTGCTCCTTTTCCGTGCTGAGCTGCGGACTTGTCTATCCTCCTGACCTCGTCGGAGATCAAGCATGTGAAAGCACCAGCCAGGCGTTTGTCTCGACATGTGCCGTCATTCTTCCCCCTCTCGATTGACCTGCCAGTGATAAACCTCCCCTCCCCTCTCCCTTCATTCAGCATGGCATCCTGGGCGGTGATCTACGAGTTGTTCGCTGCCATCTTCAGTATGATCCTAGACGTCGCACAGTTCTGGCAGCAGGTAGGCTATTCAATGTCTTCAGACGCATGGTCGGCATCATGGTCTCTCAAGCCAGCACCAATCCCATCAGATATGCTTGATGAAATCTCCACTATTCCTATGATACTCCATTGGAATGTTATGCTGTAAATTTCATTAGCTGACTTTCTTCGTCTAGAGGTTATTATCCTGGTGGCATACACAGTCTCCCCGAGACCGACTGCGCCATGCGCTCGCTACTGCAACAACCTACGAGGAATGGGAAGAAGCCGCCTTCGACCTAGACGAAATCCTCAGTAAGGATCTTTGGTAACTCGCTCCACTTCAGCCTACGCACGGAGGTCAGTCACTGACAGCGTATAATAGGCGCCAGAACCCCACCAGCCGCCATTACGATTATCGCTTGATCCTGGGGAGATTAGAGGCTCTCATGAGTGCTCGCGAAGACGAGGATATCCTGACGCTGGTCAATCTACTCCGATCCGGACTGCTTCGCAATCTAGGCAACATCACATCACCGAAGCTGTTCACACAGGCGTACGCGGGGACCAAGCTTCTGATCGATGACTATATCACCCAGGTGGCACTGTCCATTCAGCAGGTGACGGCGCTTCCCACCGCCCCGGTCCACATCAGTGGGTTCGGAGCGCAGGCGAAGCTCGAGCTGCTGCATGACACTCGACAGGCCTTTGGACGGACAACGCTTCTGCTCCAAGGCGGATCGATCTTCGGGCTCTGTCACCTCGGCGTCGTCAAGGCTCTTCACCTGCGGGGCCTTCTGCCTCGGATTATCATCGGGACCGCGACGGGCGCCCTGATCGCCGCCCTGGTCGGGGTGCATACGGAAGATGAGCTGTTGACCTTCCTCGACAGCGATGGCATCGATCTGAGCGCCTTCGATCGGCGTCGGAAGACCAAAGACGCCTCCTCCGAAACTCAATGGCTGCCGTTCGACGTCGGCGACAACTGGGCGGGGACCCTGTTCCGGCGCATCAAGCGATATGTTCAGAAGGGCTACTTCCTTGACGCCGAAGTCTTGGAGGAATGCGTGCGGGCCAACCTGGGAGACTTGACGTTCGAAGAAGCATACGCCCGATCGAAGCGCATCCTCAACATCACTGTCGCGACGTCGAACACCAACGCCACGCCGAATCTCCTCAACTATCTCACCGCACCAAACGTGGTACGGACCCGCGCATCCCATCTTATTTGATATTCTATGAGGTTGTGAAAAAGCTAACAAGAAGGTTCGCCCAGCTCATCTGGTCCGCCGCCGTAGCCTCCAACGCCTCCAACACCCCCCTCTACCGCCCCGTCACCATCTACTGCAAGGACGAGACGGGCTCGATCGTCCCCTGGCCGCACTCGCAGGACGCGACCTTCGCCTCCTGGCGCCACGTGCAGTACAGCGAGGGCGAGTCGCCGCTCTCGCGGATCGCCGAGCTGTTCAACGTCAACCACTTCATCGTCTCGCAGGCGCGGCCCTACCTCATCCCGTTCCTCCGCTCCGACGGCGGCACCCTCCTCATCCGCCGGCCCGGCGACCACCCCAACCCCCCGATCCGCTACTTCACCCGCCTCGTCCTGGGCGAGGTGCGCCACCGCCTCCGCCAGCTCGACTACATGGGCCTCCTTCCCACGCCGCTGGCCCGCCTGCTCCTCGAGGAATCCATCCCTGGCCCCAGCATCACCCTCGTCCCCGACCTGACCCTCCGCGACTTCACCAAGATCTTCGAGAACCCCAGCAAGGAGAGCCTGGCGCACTGGTCGCGCAAGGGCGAGCGCGGCGTCTGGCCCGCCGTGAGCGCCTTGAAGGTCCGTTGCGTCATCGAGATCGAGCTGGACAAAGGGTACCAGGTCGTGCGGCGGCGGAGACCAGCGGAGATGCTTGGCGGTGGTGGGAGCGGAAGTGGGAGTGGGAGCGGGAGTGCGACGACAACCATCCTGCGTAGACCTTCGGTCCCGAACGAGGGCCAGCCCCGGCGACGGCGCGGGAACAGCAACAGTATCGATTCCGGCCACGAGAACTCGGCGACGAGTTTAGGAGTCGGGGAACTGGATTACCAGGATGATTTGACTTATTAGGTTGAGATCACTTGTTGGTTGGCTTTGGAGTAGAGGTAGATTCGCCCTCGGGCATTGCATGTATCATGTATCATGTATCATGTACTGTACTCCAATGCATAACTTGGTTGGACGATAGAGATGGATGTAGGATTGAGGGCGGGCGGTGCGGTGCGGTGCGGTGCGGTTCGAACCTTGAAGCCCTTTTGGTTCGTAATGTAGACCCGACACTCGAAGGATCGATACACTCTGCTGCTCCTGCTCATTTGCATGGAATAAGCTCAGTACACTACCAATCCAACTCCCGTTCTATTGCAGTGGTTGGTGTACGGTCCACGAGAGACACCCTCATCCCTACTTCTGGTAATCAAATCACTCCATCCAGTATACGGAGTAGAGAAGATGGAAACACGACATGTATTTTTCAGGTTATGCATACGCTGAATACATTTTTTGATCTTCAAAGAATAACAACCGCAACTCCAAGACGAGACCCAATCTCTATCGATCTATATCTTTTTCTTCTCATCGCGCATCGCATATGCCCATTTCTTGGTGCAGTTGAGGCGGAATCGCCATGGCCTGGATACCTACCACCCCTCTAACCAAACCAAATCAAACGAAACCAAACCCAACCCCAAGCGCAAACCTCCTGCATCTATAGTTCTAAAGCTAGGAGATAGTCTGGAGTTCCGGCGAGCGAAGGCCCGGTCGATTCCAGGGGGGGACCTTTATACACTGTTTCCCGACGACAGGTTAGTTGATCGGGGCTGGGAGATGTGGAAGCTCTACTGCCAAGGGAGGGAATGCATGGGGAAGAGGGGAGATGGGAACAACGAAGAGAAAGGAAAAGGAATGAGAACGAACCTCTACGTCCATACACACAGTACCACGCGAAGGCCAACCCCCACAGCCCCACCAGCACGACGGCGGCGTAGTTCATCGATGAGGGCGTGACCGGCAGCGCCGTGGGGAGGCTGAACAGCACCAGGCCGAAGGCGATCCACGCCAGGGAGAGAACGTTGACGACGGGGCCCAGCAGCGGGCCGCAGGTCCAGGGCGCGCGGGCGACCTCGGTGCGGCGGTGCATCAGGCTTAGGGCGATGGGGATGGCGTAGGCGACGGAGAGGGCGATGGTGCTGACGGAGACGAAGGCGGTGAAGGTGCTGGTGCTGCCGAGGTTGATGAGCCCCAGGAGCAGCTGGAGGATGGTGCCGCCGAGGAGGGCGTTGAAGGGGACGCTGTCGGGGTTGTTTTTGTGGGAGCTGCTGTCTGATGACGATGAGGCCGATGCGAAGAAGGCGTAGGGGTCGTGGACGCGAGCCCAGAAGCGAGAGCAGGGCACCGCGTTGTCGCGCGCAAAGGCGTAGATCGCCCGCGAGCCGGCCACGGTCGCGCTGATCGACCCGAAGAGCGTCAGGCTGAGGACCAGGCTCGTCAGCGCCAGTCCCCCCGCGGCGGTGCCCATGACCCGGTGGAAGATGTACGGGAGGGCTTGGCCAGCCGGCGCGGCGAGGATCTCTTCCATCGGGGGCAGCGTGAAGCAGATCGGGAGGATGAACAGCAGGCCGGCCAGCCCGAGCACGGGGATGTTAAGACTGAGGACTTGGGGGACGATGCGCGCCGGCGCGACGCATTCCTCGGCCATCGAGGTCACCAGCCCGATGCCGCAGAAGGTGTACGCGGCCGGGAGGAGGCCGATGAAGAACGTGAAGCCGCCCCAGCCGGAGAAGTGCGTGTCGTAGTGGCCTAGGGCATACGCCGCTGTGTGGCGGCCGGTCGCGGCGGTGGTGGATAGAGCCACCAGCACCACGATGATGGTCAGCGCCGTGGTCACCGTGCAGAGGAAGTCGATGTGAGGGAGGAACCGGTTGCCGAAGGTGCAGACCAGGAAAGTGCCGACGCAGACGGCGTAGAAGATCAGCAGAAGCTCCCAGCTGTTCGGGTCCCAGCTGGGACGGACCAAGGAGATCGAGGCTGACAGCATGGATGCGAAGCCGAAGTTGGTCGAGAGGATGGCCGTCCAGTTGCCGATGATCCACACCCAGCCGGTGAGGAAGGAGACGATGGCTTTGTGGTCGCGCGCGATCTGATGCGACCAGTAGTAGGGCCCCGCTGACGTCGGGTATCGCGACACGAGCTCGGCGAGAGACAGGGCGACGCATTGGTATAGGACGCAGACAACGATCCAGCCGACAAAAATTGACATGGGCCCGCCGCCGTAGATGGCTCCCATGAGAGGACCTCCTTCGCCGTAGGGAATCGCGGCCATCGCAAGCGATTGAAAGAGCAGTGTGTTCAGGGAACGGTTGCGACGAAGCTCCTGCTTGTAGCCGAGGATATCGAGTCGGTCATCGTCGGAGTTGCTGTCTGCGCCGTGCTCTGCAACCTTGTCCTGAGAGGCATCTTGCGACGCTGCTGTCTTCTTGGTTCCCATCGTTGCGGTGCCCGTGATGCGTGATTCTTCTCGCAAGATGCAAAGAACACTCGGTCCTCCGGCTCGGTTCTTTTCAGGATATCCATAGCCCTTGGATCTGCCCCTTGAGCTGAGTAAAGTCGCCGTACTAGGACAACCCTTGCAGGGCTGAATAGGAGGCAACGATCTCGATGTGACACGGAAGGCGAAATTCCCCATTACGTTCGCTATGTGGTGCCGCTCGTGATATCTCCGCACTCCACCGGCCGCCCTTGCATAAGTTCCATGCCTCAAATACCGAAAAGCACTCGCAATCTGTAGCTTAGCTGCAGCGAGAATTAGGATTGGTCGAACAGTTGAGATAAGCTGCAGTCCAGGACGAATTATTCGCTTCTGCCTGGCTTTCATGCGGTCTGGCTATCACCTGTTTCCATGATTTTAGGCTCTGATCTCAGCTGCAGAATTCCGAGTCACTTGAGGAGAGAGCTCCTCAATCTTGGCAGGCGGGGTTTCTTGTGCATGGCAAAACCTGGAATGGCTCGTGTAGATCATGACGTCTGTTGTAGTTCATCAGAGAACGTGCAAAGACGAATAATGGGCAAAATCTGCTATAGAGCATGGCAAAGTGAGCCAGCCACTATTGCACTATATTGCTTTCGGAAAGCTAGGGGAGTCAAAACCTGGGGATGAATCAATGACCTCAAACTGTAAAGTGAATGAACATGAAAGATGAAAGACTGTCATCATGAATATTCAAAAATTTGGTATTCGAACGTAGAAAGGTAGTGATTAAAATGAATACACCGGGGAATCAAGAAAGAGAACCAGACGAAGCGGAGCAACAACTATCCTACATCAACACTCAGCTATAAGGTAGGCCCACCATGATGGGTAAAAAGCACAGGAAGGGGAACGGGCCAAAGTATTCCAAGTATCTCGCATGATTCACGCAAAGGGCACATCAGCGATCAATTGGCGGTTTGAGGCCGCGCAGACTGCCGTGAAGGGGGACGGAGGGATTGAGGTCGCAATGAGCGAGCGCGAGAAGTGGGACGAGAGACGTCTTTCGAAGGGTCGTAGGCCAACGCGGGAACTGGTGACCTGTCAGCAAGACCATTCAGGGCCAATTTGGCGATTCTACTAGACAAACTTACTGCTAAAGCCGTAACCATCGGTAGCCCCTTCTCTGTTCTGTGGGTCAATCTCGACTCGAATCGTAATGTCCAATCCTCCGGGCATGCTGCCGCTACTAGTATACCCGTCTGCCGCGGGATGACTAGAGCCTGCGTCAGCTTCACCCTGGTGAAGAGGCGAGTGACCATCTTTGGCCAAAGGAAACGAAGAGGCCTGCTCGTTCGGAGCCACTGAAGTGTTTCCATTAGTGTAGAGGGGTTCGATCTCAGTGATGCAGGCGAAGTTCCGCGAAGGCATCGTGACCTTATTCCACGCGGCGCTCTTCTCCTGCCCACCAGGTTGTCGATCAAATATGTCCATCAATGTCTCATCCGTGTGGGGATCCAGATGATGAAGCTTGTTTCTACGTGCCAAGAGATTGGCCACGGCCTTGGGAGGAGGTTTGTTCGTGATCGCACTGCTAACAACATTGATCATATACCGTGGATCGTGTTCGCTGTGAAGGTTGAGGGCTGGGTTGGAGTAGAACCGACCAATGGCTGCCAGATGCACATCTCCGCCCAGAATCGTGACACGAATGGAATGAGCCTTAGCAAAGTCCTGTAGACGTTGAATGAAAATCCTTCGCTCCTTCTTGTGTTGACGCGCAGTGTAGTGATCATCCAAGTCATCCAAAAGGTCGACTTGGCCGTCAAACTGATTAAACAAACCACCTGCAAAGCCAAACCGCTTATTCAATAAGCGAATTGGCGCGATCAGAGGAGAGCTCAGGATATTTTCCAGCCATGCGAGTCGGGGGTATGCGATTGGAACTCCCAGTAGCACAATCAAGTGTTTTATGTCCCCCTCGGCCGCTAAGACTTCAGTTTCAAGGCGGGAGAAAATGAGATCATATGTGTCTGGGTAATTCACCTGGTGCCGCGTGCGCTCCGTCCGCGCATCGACGCCAATGAACGCAAACCGCTTGCCGAGGCGCATGTAGAGGTTTCGACTCTTCTCTTCGACGTAGGGACCGGGGCGATTACCAACAATCCAACTATCGTCTTCCGACTGGCCTTCTAGAACGTAGGTGTTCTCCAGCTGTCTAGGATCGGCACCAGCAGTTCCGTTAACGGCATGCATTGTTTGCGGAGCGTCTGTGGTGTACGTCGATTTGGGCGGCGCGATGTGATGCTGGAACAAGCAGTAATACTTGAACGCCACGCCGCCAATCCCACGAAACACGGAGCAGCGCATGAAATGATCTGTGTACGAACCGAAGCCGTCAATAATGTCATGGTCATCCCAAACATTGATCTGTGGGATCCGGCCATTTGCTGCTTTGAATGGCTCGATGGAATACCATCGGACATAGTTTGCATAGTAGTATTCATCGCACCGGGCTCGCAAGTCGTTGTCAAAGGGATGCGCCCGTCTCTTGTGAGGGTTTCCAATGGCCGTCCACGCCTTCAGGGGTCCATCAACGCGGATTCCATCGCAGTACAACTGGTCACCACCACCAATCATGGCATGGAAGGGCTTCTGGCCGTGCACACGCATGACGTCGTTCCACAAATTGGGGCCAACCCAAGCGTTCATATCAGTGCCGACGGAAAAGCCATTGCAAGAATGGAACATCAGACGCATCGACTGGTGAACCGATGGCACTACAAAGTCCCAAGGCGGAGGAAGCTCTTCGCCATTTGCGTACTGGAACCCCGGAATGGTGTATTCCCAGCGTGCTTCGTACTCTTCTAAGGCGATGGCGATTGAAAATCTCCAGAATGCCTTCTCGGGATCTTCATATAGACGAAGTCCATCAGCCACAAAACGTTGGGAGTTGGGTTGAGTACGAGAAGCTCGGCCGCTGCTATCAACCGGGCCTGCTTGGCGCATGACCAGCTGAGGCTGGCTCTGCCCAGACTTAGTCACAATCAGAATACTTCCTCGCCATACGGAGGAGGAAGCAGTGACATCCATATTCTTGAAGTTGATTAGGGGACCGCAGATGACGTCCACGGACGTGCTGGAATCCGTAGAGTGGCCATTGACAGCAGGAGCTGCACCATTGGCTAGTACAACAGCATTAGTGTTGAAGCGCGTGTCAGGCAGTGTCGAAGTTGGAAACTTACTTTGGAAGGCCATCGTGAGGTCACGGGCCGGACGGGGTAATACCAAAGATACCGGCGCCAAGCAGCAAGGGGATAAGTTTCGAAAATAGGTAATAAATATTAAAAAAAAGACAAGTGGGATAAATCAGTGTATCATATGGTGATTACAGACTAGAGGCAGGTTGCGACGGGTTGTGCAGACGAGGTAACTATCGATAACCTGGCAGGATAGTTCTCAGGTAGGGAAGGAGATAAAAGAGTGTGACAGAAGAGGTTGACCCGAAAAGAGGGATTAGGCGATTAATAACAACTGCGCGCAGGACAGGGAGACCAGGATTCCGGTGTAAGTCGGATCCCCTGGAAGATGTCAAGGGGGGAAGTGGGATACGGGGCGGGGGAGGTGATAGAAAGAACGAAGATTGGATCCCAAATAAGGCCAGTAGTATCGCGTCCCGGAAGGTCAGGAAGATGATTAGTATGGATGAGAGCAAGGGTCAAAAGGAGCGGCGAAAGGTAGCATTAAGGTACCAGTCATTCAATTTGTTTTGAGAATCTGAGTACTCCGTACTGAGCAGCACAACAGAATCAGTAGGGCTGCAGGGCTGAGAAACTTAAGAAGGGGGAGGGAAAAGAGAGAGAGAGAGAGAGACAGAAAGTAAGAGGGACAACAGCGAGACCATCATTCATTCACTCTTGACTTTCCCTATGGAAGGCCAAGAGACCAAGACGGAGAGGGCCCCCATCCTTGCACGGGTCATTATCATTTTTTTTTTCATGTTCCTGGTTATTGGCTTGTCGGTTCTGGTGACTAGCTGCATCTTGGCAGCATCAGCATCAGCAGCAGCATCGTCGGCCTCATGGTCATTCCAGCACAACCACGGTACTAACCGAAAATCATTTCCAAACATCGAGTTTGTTCGTGTCTTCAATTCGTATTGTTCGTACCAGTGATCGGTTGATCGGTGATCAGTGATCAGTTGTAACCGAGGGTGGGTTTTCGGTCTGGGAACCGATCTGATCGAGTCTCCGAGAGAATGGGAATGGAATGGAATGCAGCGTTGTACTACTAACGGAGTATACTGAGCCTGATTGGGTCAGGAATGATGACGCCGAGACTGACTACTTACTCATCAGCCCCACGTCTCAGCCACATTCGGTTCCAGTCTGTGGCTAGTGTGGATCGCAATCTCCCCCCTACTTGCATGTACTCCGTACAGTCTGTTACTTATACTCCGAGGTCCTCGTTATGCGGTGGCCTAATCTGCTACTTGCTGCCCTAATCAGTTCGTGCCTATCATTTCAATCAGGCTTTGCACTTCTACTGAGAGTATGAGAGGCATTAGTGCACGTACTTCTCCATAGGTTCTCAGATTCTCATATGTTTACTCACAAGAAGCAATAAGTTATAATGTACTTACTATGTACATGTACATAGGTGTATTCCAGGTGCCCTGCCGAGAAAGGCTGCTTTCCTATATAGGTAATCACCATCCTTCCGCTCCGCCCTCGGCCGTCCAACTAACCACCGGGCACCGGGAACCACATCTCCTCCCCTCTACTACCATCGACTTCATAATCCGAACCAATGCCATGCCTCTTGCAAGAATGCTACGTGCACAAATGCCCCATCATCACCAATCCTACAATCAGCACAATCCTGCTCTGAACCTATGTATGACATTGTCTACCCTAGACCATCTGATGGAACACGATCTACCCTCCACATAAAGTAGGCATTACACGAGCATTGGACATCATCAGAGTCATATCATCACATCAATCATATCTCATCAGTGATGGGGGATCATTCCATTCATCTCCCAGTCATCTAAGCAACTTGTCTTTTTTTTTTCTTTCTTTTCGTCTGGTGCATCCGGATTTTTTTCTCCACTCTCTTTCCATTCATTCTCCATTCACTTGCTCGGCCCAGCACCAGCCTCGTCTTCTACCTAAAACTGAAAGCAAAGCTCAATTCCCCAGGGCCATGAAACCAAAGGACTCGGACTGTTCCAGTTGTTGGGCGATTCAAAGACTCTAGGCCAAGGCACCAGCTTCCTTCCCCAAGGGTCATAGAACATCAACAGATCGCCGGCGATCTGGACGGGTGGGATGGCCGACGGGGGTTTGCGTTCGTGGCAAGAACGGTGGGTAAAACGTTGTCGGAACATGCTGCTCTTTTGCCCAGGGCTTGCCTAGGGCTCAAGCGGATCATGAGTGGTTGGTAATGGGGGGTCGGGGGTATCAAATATGTAAGGACGATAACTGAATGCATCTCCCATGCTTTAGTAACCTGTTGCAATCAAGGAACAATTCGAGAACGTTTCTTGATGTCGAGTGAGTTTTCACAAAAGAAACGGAAAGAACCGAAGCAATCAGAAGACGTGGAAAAGAAGCGAAAAAATACAGCGAAGAAAAAGGAATAAGAAAAGACGGAAACTCCGAGCCAAGGAAAGATATCAAACTCTGACAAAAATGGTGAGGGGTCATCAAGGAATACCAGAAGACCAGATGGATCCAGGGCCCTAGAAGATATTGTTGAAAAAGGCAAAGCGATAGCCACCAGTCATCTATCGGGATACAGAGACATTTCCAGGTCCTTGGTGTTCTCTAGTCTCGCTAATCAATGACTGGGCTGGGTATAAGATGACGAGCGCTCGAGGCGTCGGCTTGGGACGAATCGACAACCAATTTCCAGAAGTCGCCGTTGAGCGGAGAATCCGGCAACTGGGCCAGATGTTCCTCTGGCTGCTGTTGCATGGACACTCCCATTCTCATCAAAAGCTCGCAAAAGTGGCTGCGGTTTGTGGGGCTGTCCAGTTCAGGGTAGTCCAATGTGAGATATGCGAGACGACGGGCAAGCCACTCTATCGAGACGTTGTGATCACCATCATTCTCGCCTTCGTTCGACATGAGATTGTCCAGGCACTGGCTAGCGGCGCAGTCCAGCAGGTGGTGCGCCTGCTCTCGTCCGATCATGGCTGTAAGCTCCTCAAGCGCCTCATTCTCGGGTTTAGGGTTGTTGTCACCCGCTGCGGCGTTAAACAATTTGTTGAAACGTACATCGGCGGAGTTCTCGGCTCTGTGAGTCTCGACATACTGTTCTCGAAGCTCGGATGATTTCCTCAAGCTAGGGGCGGGCCAATCGATTCCATTCTCTGCGTACATGGAATCACAATAGGTGTACAGATCGTTGGTCCACGCATTGAGTTCCAAGTTGCGTGCCAGATCATCTGGAACCCATCCGTCGCGGATATAGAACCACGCTCTAGCCGAAGCGCGCTGCAGCATCAAGCGACATTGCTGCTCGTAGTAGGCGGCTTGCTCCTTGAGGTTACCAATTCGCAAGTAAGCAGGACCAAACAGCGGGTCGGCAGCATCCCGGACCCATTGGCAAAAGAGGATGGTCATGACGAGTTCCATTCCGGGGTCGTCAAACCTTCGAGATGGGCGGTGATGACCATGCTGGTAACCAGCGCTCAAGATGCCTTCGCCTGGGAAGAAACTTTTCTGAACGAAGCAATCATGAAGAAGGCCAAGCAATTCATAGATTGTCACCTCGTACATGTTGCACCCATCCTGCCACACAAAGTCGAGGTCCTCGATGTGGGGAATCCACTCGAAATAACGAGCATACAACATCTTGTTCACATGACTGTACCCCAGGATATAGCCTTCATGGCATTCCGAGGCGTCCCGGTTAATGATGGGTAGGATGTTAAACACCAGCTGAGGATCATCGCCGACATTGAAAGGAGCCAGCACCTCGTGATCGAAGAGTTCTTCATAGGAACGTATGGTACATTCGGTCCCATCGAAAATGTACATACTGTTCTTACGGACGTGCTCGTCTCGGTCACGCTCGTTGCTGAGGAGATAGAGGTGGTAGTCAAGGATGTTCCAACCGGGGCGAAGCACGAGGCCGGGAACAGGTCTCTCTTCCAGATCAGACGCGACAGACTCTTCAGACCCCTCAGACTCAGTATCAAGGCGTTCAATGAGTTCTTCTGTCTCTGGGACGTTTGAGATGCTTTCTTCTGACAGGTTCACCAGGGTCACTTTGAAGCCTTCACCATCGGGGCTCAAGGGCGTCTTCGGTGAGTCCTCAGGGGACGTGTCTTCTTCAGACCATGACTTCCTTCTAGCCATCTGCCAATGCTTCATCGTGAAGATTGGCGACCTGTCCTCTCTCAGTCGAGAGGTCACCGGAATATCAGCCATCGACTGCTATCGCGGCTGGTCAGCACTGACCTCTATGATAGAAGGGAAACACAGGAAACAAACGCCCATGGCGTGGCCCGATAAGAACAACACTTACGAGTTTCACTGTTGCGAGATGCTTCAAAGGCCTCGATGAGCTGACGGGAAGAGAAGAGAGACAAGGGACGCTTGTGAAGCACACTGAATACAAGAGCCTTGGTGGACCGCGCCGAGGACAAGGGGGATGAGGCTTGGAGGCGTGTTGAGGATGGAGAGGTAAAGGAGGGGGAAGAAGAGAGAGATGTTAAGAGTAGTCACGAAGTGAGAGTCTCTCACACTGCATCAGGAGAAGTGAGAGGATGTGGATCTTCTCCAAGACGTCGGTAAAGATTCACTCACATCTCTAACTGAGATGCGAGTACTAACAAAGGTATCAAGGAGGACATGAAAGTTTAATTTCAAGCTAATCATCAACTACAAGGTAAAGGATCATCTACGATAGTCAGTTTGTGAGGATTTTCATTTCTGCCTGCTATCTAATCTCTGTATAGAGTGATCGGAAGGCGATAGACCCGCGTGTAGTTCTCTGGTTCAGCGATCCTGCGCTGCAATATCCCCAACCGTGTTTTCAGAACGAGATCCATGCGGCCTCCCTCTGCCGCATGTCTAGCCGCAAGATGAAAGAAACACAGGGACGACACCATGGTTATTTGGGGAACTCGAGCACAGGAGGGTAGTGAATGCTGGTAGTGTTGCAGTTGGCTCAGCTGTGATCTCCACTGTTACATAGCAACAGTACAAACAGCTCAGAAATTGCCCTTACACCACTAGTTTCCATTTCCTTTCTCTCTATAAAGCCACCCCAAGGGGTAGTTTATGAGACAAATGTAGCTGTTTTTGCCCATATAACAGCCATCCCTCTCTCTGTGTTCCTATATACTACCAAATGAGACCCCTCTCACCATGGAAGACAGTGTCCGTCACATATGGCTATGCCTGTCAACCTGATAAGGACCTGGGAGAGAGAAGTCTCCGGGTTCTCTCATGTGCCTTCTAGCCAAGCTGAACCTCCATCTACCCACCTGGCCAGGGAGAAGTTGGTCGGTCCTAGTCAGGAAGTTCCAGTTCTCACTGGCGAGGATGTGGTTGCGTGGCCCATAGATCTCGTCGTGTGTCTGTCCGGTGCGAGCTCATTGTATCGGAAGGTGAGGTTTTACGTTTTGCTTGTCGTCGCAACGCCCGACATCGCCTCGCCTCCATCTTGCAAAAGTAGCGTGGTCGATGGACTGTGCGCTTAGCACGGAGCTTCCGGATTTGCTCCCGTAGGTGGAGTGATGAGGAAGCCCTAGGGTAGTTGAGGACTGGAACAAGCGATGAAGGTCAGTACAGCTGTACTATTGACCATGTCATCGACAGTGACAGCGCTTTTGCTCACGACGACTGAACAGCTCTAACGGATCGCCGCCTAGAATAGGCATACCTAGACGTTCCGATGCAGCAGCACAGCACACTGGCATTGAGAAATGCCCGTGAAAATGCTCCGGTACAATATTTGCTAACATTTTCGTCAGGCCGATAGGTTCGTCGAGGCCCCTGGGCTTTGATTTGTCTTTGAGACTCCACACATCTATCAGAGCTCGATCTTACGCGCCGGTCCAGATTACATGACTCTTCACGATATGTGTATCCTGGATGATTCTCATTCTCCGTGGCTCGAAACTAATTCCCCACGTCACGCTAAGGTATTTCCATCAGATAAACCCATCCGAATCGTGATGCACTTCTGTTGATCTAAGCTAAGATGATAACAACTGCGTGGCCAGACGATGCGACAAGACAGGAAAGACAATATGCAAAGGTAATAGTGGGAATAAACATTCACACCGCATGCTAAATGCTCAACGCCAACTGTGTTGTGTATGTTGTGTGCGTATGTGGTATCATCTACGCGTCCTGGCTGGCAAAACAATGCGCAAGACACCGGGATATGGAGCGGCCAGCCAAAGACAATCCCATGGCCGTGCTACAGTGGGAAGTAGCGAATTCTAACGCCAGGTCAGAAGACGGACAAATTGCGAGGCTAGTCAAAATAAGTGAGAGGGGAGGGGCCTCCTCTAGCTCAGCTAGAGGCCTGCTGTTGTTGGCCCCAGTGACCCCCGGAAAGGGCCTCCGGCGGGATCCTTTGCTGCTTGATGAACAGGTCGATCAATGGCTGCATAGGCTCCATTTCCTTGTCGGATACCAGCTTGTAGTATTTCGCCACGGTGACGAAGTGGACGAAGCACATGTTCAGGATGTCGTGCTTGTTGATGTGCCAGAAAGGGTTCAACCAGTGTGCATGGTAGAGATGAGCATAGCAGCGGAACATCTGCTTCATAATGCCCTGGCAATCCTTGTAAAACGTCTGCGGGAAGCCGCTGGACTTGCCGATCCATTCCTCTCCAGCAGTAGCGCTAGCGCCTCCAACTTCGTTGATCGCAAATGTCTCCGGCATGCCCGCGAATTTCTCCGTGGGGAACATGACGGGGTCATGGATCTTGCTGACGATCCATTTCTCCACGCGGTTGATGAACTTGGGAGCCGAGATCTTAGCTGCACGGCCATCGACAAGCCATGTGTATGTCAATCTGTTGGAAAGAGATGACAGTCAGATAAGACCTGGGAGGTATTGTCACGAATCGCGTTCTACTTACCGACCAGCGGACATGGTGGGGCAAGTGTTCTCATTGCAGATCGGGAGTCCCGTGAGGCTGTTGACCTCCTGAATGACCTGGAGCATACCGTGAAGCAGGCGATATTGTTCAACAACTATTTCATTATAGGATCAGCATCATACCCTGCAAGAAAAAGAGACAGCGCTAGCTGGTCCGCTTACTCTGATGAGCCAGCCATTCGCCCAACTCCACGTTCTTGGGGCAGGCACACAACGTCAAGAAGTTGCCCTTCACATTCAAGGGCGCATATTTCTCCTGGAAAAAGTACTTGGGAGCATCGGGGTCGTAGGCGGAAGAGGTGTCGACCGAGAAGCTCGAAGTGAGAGACGGGGAGTTGGGCACATGGCCGGCGGGAGGGCCCTGAGGCGTCGGGGACGGAGCAGGACTTCCATTGTTCATCTTCGGGGCGTTGTTGTTGTTGTTTTTGTTATTGCCTCCTCTGCCAAAGCCTTGGCGACTAAACACCATATCAAATCGCGGGTCAGTGTCCACTGCTTCAACTATTAAAGTGGAATAATAGGAAGAAAAAGAAAACCCGAGGAATATGGAATCAAAAGAGGAAGCGCATGGCGTGGCCTCTTGATAAGCAAGCCAGGGGCGTAATCATTTCGAATGCCTCTGACCATGCTGCGGCAGAGGGAATTTCAGGGGAGAGTGACCGTGCGGGATACATTCTTAGGGGAAGAGGGGGACCACTTACACACTCTGGAAGAAGGTCGCCATGATGGAAAGCGGTGTATGCTCGAAAACACGGGGGAAATGATAGAAATGACGAAGTCTAGAGTGGCAGGCGACGAGTAGAGGCAAGGATGGAAAGAGGAACAAGAGACGAAAGAGCAGCGACGGCAATCCAGAAGGAAGAATAAATCACGACTGGAGAAACCCAGACGGAGAAGAGATAGAGAGAGAGACAAGAGAGATGAATGGAGTGAGTGAGTGAGTGAGGAAGTGAGTGATTGGGAGGGAGGGGGGCGATTGTTTCAGTTGGTTTGAGTCCCTCATTCGGTCCTCATTCGGTCTGGCCCGTCGAGCTGCCGCCCTCCACTAAGCCTACTTGGGCTCGGACGGGATCATCCAGTTGTTCCGCTTCAATTCAACGGGAGTGCTCCGAGCTGGAACAAGTTACAAGTTACAACGATCAATGATCAATTGACGGAGTCCGGCATTATTCTCCGTCCCTCGAGTGACTCCTCTTTTACATCAGCTCAGGCTCCCAATCGGAATTTCTTTCTCTTCAAAGACCCGTATTGAAAGTTTTCCAAGCCACTCAATTGCAAGATTGCGCTATACACAAGCTTTGACTTGCCAGTGCTCTTCTCACGCGGCAACTGATAGCCGACCCCGGAGCCTGGTTTAACACACTTGACTACTACACATCACACCAACATGTCCTCTTCAGATGAGGATGTTGTCCGTCGTCCTGGGCGAGGTGCAGCGGCCGATCGACCGGGAAGCCCGTCGGGAAGCGAGCTCGGCTCCGATGCGGGCAATGTGAACAATTACAACGACGCAGATCTGTTCGGCTCAGATGCTTCAGATGGAGGTTTCGGAGATGACAATGAGTATGCGAGAATGCCCGCGCTTGACCGGGCCATGACATAAACGCTAACACAGCACCAGACAACCCCAACGTACACTCGACGACGAGGAGCTCGACTCGGGAGATGATGTGGACCGTTACGACCGCGCTGGAGAGCGCATGGACTACGAAGACGGGGGCGAAGAACAGTTCCAGGAAACTGTGAACATCATGGATATGACACTGAGTCGCGCGCCGGAACCCTTGACTTCCAACGGCGAGGTATGCAAGATGATTCTACCACGTCACATCAGCAGAAG
This sequence comes from Aspergillus brunneoviolaceus CBS 621.78, assembly GCF_003184695.1. NCBI lineage: Eukaryota > Fungi > Ascomycota > Eurotiomycetes > Eurotiales > Aspergillaceae > Aspergillus > Aspergillus brunneoviolaceus. The sequence goes on along the minus strand of NW_020290766.1, from coordinate 325,055 downwards.
ACTCACTTGCCTGTTTACCCATCTAGATTTACACAATGCCCGTCCCCCCTTTCCTCTCGGTGGAAACCGAAGAGTTCAACCCGGAAACCTATGTTGCGCCTCCCTTCACGACCGCCGCTACCTCTCTGTGCTGGAGACATGACCCCCAGGACGAATCCCTCCTTCAATCGAATGCGCGCATCATCCGCTGGGAGGATGGGTCCATGACGCTCCAGCTTGCTTCGGCGCCGAAGGAGCAGTACCGCATCTCCACGAAACCGCTGGCGCCGCTCAACAAAGCCGGCGAGTACGATGTCAAGCTGGATTCGCACGTCTACCTGGGTGCCGCCGCAGAGGCTTCCTCCGTCTTCCGGCTCACCTCCCACCTCACCCACGGCCTCACCGTGTACCCCACGACAATGGAGACGGATGATGCGGTGCAGCGTCTCCAGGAGTCGCTGGCTGCGGCCGCCCGCAGCGGCAAGAAGACGCTGGACGGCTCGGCGCCCGTCATCGAAGTCAAGGAAGATCCGGAGCTGGCCAAGCGCCAGGCCGAGATGGCCGAGCGCGAGAAGCTCAAGGCGGCGCGCCGGCGCCAGCAGCTCGCGGACCGGGAGCTGGACCGTGGCCGGCGGGCTGGGTTCGGCCACCGTACCGGAGGCGGCGGTCTCACCGTGGGCGGCCTGGAGGACGACGACGGTCTGATGACGACGAGACCTCGCGCCAAGAAGGCGCGCAAGCCGAACCGCCGCGGCGAGATCTACACAGATGACGAGGAGGACTACGACCGCCGCGGACGCACCCGCGAGGACGAGTACGACGAAGACGACGGATTCCTGGTCGGCAGCGACGAGGAGCCCGAGATCGTGGACGATGATGACGACGAGGATATCCTCGAGGACGAAGACATGGACGCCGAAGGCGACGACGATGATGCCCCGCCTGCCAGACCCCGTCACAAACGCCCGTCGCCCGACGCCAGTGCGAATACCCCTCCAACTCGGAAGAAGAATCGTTATATCGTGGATGATGACGACGAGGAGTAAAGGATTTCAAGTTACTCCCCGTTCTGATGTTGCTGTCTTCTTGCATCTTGCTTACGGGCCACCCCGTACATTCGCTTTCATATGCTAATGACTTGTGTAACTATTATATCATATCTCTCTGGATACTTCATCGGCGCATGACTGGTCATATTCGCCTGGGAATCTTTCTTGCTTTCCTTTCCTAACTTAGCATTACCGGACATTAAAAGAAAGTTGGCTTGCACCATGTATTGTTCTGCAGAAGTATAGGCATATTCGCTAAAGGTGTAGCCACTAGCTAGGTCTTGGGATAGATGCACATATTAGTAGTCATGTCGAGATAGGTAGTTCCCAGGTACTAGGTACAGGTGCCAGGTATTAGACCAGGATAGCAGGCCACTGCACCAGCATCGGTAGATAACTATATATTCGAATATCTTATCGTCTGCATAAATAACATAATGGTATCGGTAGAACAAATTTACGCTTCAATATCATGCACACATGTTGTCGCGGATGACCACAAGCTACATCCCGCTCGTCACAGGCGTCGTTCCTTGCGGGTAATCGGAGGGCTCGAATTCGAATTTGGCGATGACCTCCCTCGCGCTCTTGATGACGCGTAGGCATAGCAGTTCGCTCTCCCCTGTACTACAGTTTTGGACGGGTAGAAGGCGCTCCTCCGCAGGTAGTGGATGCGACTGGTGCCACGATCGCTGGCGTGCTTCCATCTCCTCAATCAGGGCGAGGAGACTGGGTGTCTCCGTGACTTGCGGGGAGCCAGCCGGGTCGTAGGGCCCGCCGACGACCCCGCCTCGGACAGTCTGCCGTAGCCAGTCTTTCCAGCCGGCTACCGGATTGAGCGACTGTTCGACCGTCGCGGCGTATGCAGGAGACGTCGACTGTTTGCCCAGATCCACGGGGTTCGCCTTGTAAACGCGGAGCCATGAATCGGCAATGACCGCGAGCAGAGTCCCGGTACACATGACATTCTGCATCCCCGTGCTGAAGCGCAAGGGGCATATTCGACAGCGGATGACCTCCCTGGCTGTTCGCGCCGCGATGTATAATGAGCAGAAGGTGTGCTGCGAGATCGGGAAGGGGGCGAGGGAGGACAGGTGGCTGAGGCATAGGTAGAGACGTGATAGACATGAACATTGTTGGTCGGGCGAATCGGCGGGGTCGGGGGATGGATATGACACGTCCGGCGGGAGCGGTGTCAGACTAGCTGTCGCCGCAGAGACACTGGAGAAGTCGGGCCATGGAGTGGTGGTCGTCGGTACACAGTTCAGAGGCGTTGCAAGATCCATGCGACTCGGTGGGCTCTGGGTGTCGTCTGCCAAGGGATCAGGAGGGGTCGTCTGTGGTGTATAAGCTGCAATCCCTGACGGTAAAGTGTCCCTCGGTGGGATCCCCATTCCCACAGTATCAGTTGACAGAATATGACCGAGATCCGCATCTGCGCTCCATAGCCCGTTATCAAGACCAAGCGACGAAGGATCTTCTTCCTCCCGCAAGCGCTTCTTCGGCGGTCGTCCCATCTGCTTCTGTTCCGAATAGTGGCACAGTAGATCTTGTTTCAGACATCGGGTGCATCCAGTTTGTTCACCGGAGCATTTCAGCTTGCGCTTCCCTAACTTTGTCAGCCTACACATGATGAGCCTGGATCTTGTGCGTCAGGCATACTGCACTCATCACACGCAGCATGTCTCTTCACCGGCCGCGCCACAGTATCATTGAAAGTGCTGTCCGACAGGGCGAGTGGGGTCTGAAACCACTCAGCCTGAGGCTCAAACTGCGTCATGATAAGAGGATTGGCGTGTTTCAAAGACTATAGCACTTGTCAGCAAGCAAGCAAGCGCAAAAGAGGCGGCACGGTGAGCGACCATCCAAGACTGGCCGTGATGAGCCACCGAGGTAATTATTGCTGTATTGCTGTATTGCTGTATTGCTGTGTTATTATCGATAAACTTGCCAGAGCGGCGGAACGATAAGGGCGGGCGGTGTATCACGTGGGCGGTGGGAGAGCGCAAATCTTCCCGGCGCAGAAAAAAAAAGTTGCAAGGCGAGGAATCAAGTCGGTCTCCCGAACGGTTGTCGTTGTTCAAGCACCGAACGCATTTTGAAAAGCGTTCTACCGTCATCATGGTTGCTTCAGCAGGCTCGAAGAAGCGCAAGGCTGTCACTCGAGATGTGGAGGAGGAAGCTGGCGCCTTCTCCGGAGACGAATTGGCTGGAGATTTGAACGGCGCGCTTTCGGACAGCGCCAATGATCTTTCTAGTGACGAGGACGATTCTGAGGTTGAATTGGTCGACGAGTTCAGCAGTGATGAGGACGATGATGAAGAGGAGGAGCTCGATAGCGATGAGATCCCCTCGGATGGTGAAGATGCCGTCAAGAAGAACTCCGCCAAATTGACTGCAGCTCCCGCGGACGATGAAAGCTCAGGTGACGAGGCAGAGGTGAATTTCCGGATCGAAAAGGATGCCAATGGGAACGACCGCTACGTCTACGACGAAATCAACCCGGATGACAACTCTGACTACTCTGACATCGACGAGGACTCTAACACTATCGGCAATATCCCGTTGTCCTTCTACGACCAGTACCCTCACATCGGTTACGACATCAATGGAAAGAAGATCATGCGTCCCGCTACCGGAGAGGCGCTGGATGCGCTGCTCGATAGCATCGAGATCCCCAAGGGTTTCACTGGACTCACCGATCCTTCGACGGGCAAGCCTCTGGAGTTGAGCCAGGACGAGCTGGAATTGCTGCGCAAGGTGCAGATGAACGAGATTCCGGAGGACGGCTACAACCCCTACGAGCCCTTGATGGAATGGTTCACCACGGAGAAGGAAGTCATGCCCCTGAGCGCGGCTCCCGAGCCCAAGCGCCGCTTCCTGCCATCCAAGCACGAGGCCAAGCGTGTCATGAAGCTCGTCAAAGCCATCAGAGAAGGTCGTATCCTGCCTTACAAGCCCCCATCAGAGCAAGAGGAGGAGGACAAGGATCTCATCAAATATGACCTGTGGGCGGACGAGGAGGAGCGGCCCGATCATATCATGCATGTCCCCGCTCCCAAGCTTCCCCCTCCCGGCTACGAAGAGAGTTACCACCCCCCTCCGGAGTATCTGCCCGATCAGAAGGAGCGAAAGACCTGGGAGCAAGCGGACCCCGAAGACCGGGAGCGCGAGTATCTCCCCACCGACTTTGGCTCTCTTCGCAAGGTTCCTGGTTATGGCGAGTTTGTCAAGGAGAAATTCGAGCGTTGCTTGGACCTTTACTTGGCCCCCAGAGTTCGGCGCAGCAAGCTCAACATCGATCCCGAGAGTCTTCTCCCCAAGCTCCCCAGCCCCGAGGAACTCAAACCTTTCCCGTCGATGTGTGCTACCGTGTTCCGAGGACACAAGGGCCGTGTGCGCTCCATTGCGGTCGACCCTACTGGCGTCTGGTTGGCGACTGCTGGCGATGACGGTACCGTTCGTGTCTGGGAATTGCTCACCGGTCGTCAGCTGTGGAGCGTTCAGCTGAGTGACGAGGATGCCGTCAACGTCGTCCGCTGGAGACCCGGCAAGGATGCCGTGGTTCTGGCTGCCGCGGCGGGCGACGACCTCTACCTCATGGTGCCCTCCATTCTCGACCCCGAGCTCGAGCAGGCCAGTCTGGAACTCCTCGACGCTGGATGGGGATACGCCGCCTCGAAGCCTGCTCCTAGCGCCGCCGAGGAAGGCAAGAAGACACCCCCGCAGTGGATCCGCCCTTCGTCGGCCCTCACCGACTCCGGCGTGTGCGCGGTCATCCCTCTCCGCTACGTGGCCAAGTCCATCTCCTGGCACCGCCGCGGAGACTACTTCGTTACCGTGTGTCCCGGCGCCTCCACCCCTGCCTCCGTGGCCGTTGCCATCCACACGGTCTCCAAGCACCTCACCCAATACCCGTTCAGCCGGCGCATCAAGGGCGGCGGCCCGCCGCAGACGGCGCACTTCCACCCGTCGAAGCCGATCCTCTTTGTCGCCAACCAGCGCACCGTGCGCGGGTACGATCTCTCGCGCCAGCTGCTGGTCAAGATCGTCCAGCCGGGAGCCCGCTGGATCTCCTCCTTCGACATCCACCCGACCTCGTCCACGGCCTCCGGCGGCGACAACCTCATCGTGGGCTCCTACGACCGCCGGCTCCTGTGGCACGATCTCGAACTCTCGCAGCGGCCCTACAAGACCCTGCGGTACCACCGCAAGGCCATCCGCGCCGTCAAGTTCCACCCCAGCGGCCGCTATCCGCTGTTCGCCGACGCCAGCGACGACGGCTCCCTCCAGATCTTCCATGGCAGCGTCACGGGCGACATGCTCAGCAACGCCAGCATCGTCCCGCTCAAGGTCCTCAAGGGCCACAAGATCACCGGCGAGCTGGGCGTGCTGGACATCGACTGGCACCCCCGCGAGGCGTGGTGTGTCAGTGCCGGGGCCGATGGCACGTGTCGTTTGTGGATGTAGTAGATTCGATTCAGCTCAGCGCATACTTTCTGTGTTGTTATTATCCATCATCATCTCCTGTTTGCAGTTTCTCGTCATATCTACATGAGAAGGGCGTTCTCGGTGTGTGTATATACATTATTTCTTTGTTGTTCTCTCTCTTTCGATATCCATTCAAAAAGTTTCCTTCACCCTCGTGGTCATATGTAGAGCAGACTACGTAAATTAGTATCAGCCTGAGGCCCCAACCAATTCAATCCCCTGTACGTAGCTTATCTCCCCTCCCCTCCATGCATACCACGCAATCGAACCCGCCTTGGAGGTCTACTACAAGTTACCAAAAAACCATAAAACAGTGGAACCATACCCACAACCGGTAAATCTTTACCAGGGAAGAAAACACCTTCCGACCTCTCAGTCTATCTATCTATGTACAGTAGTAACCTCCATTCCGCAATAGCGACGCGACCTAGACAACACCACCGCTCCAATCCCTCCTCAAACGCTCATACTTCTTCAGATCGGTAACACTGGGCCGAATGAACGCCTTGGCGGCGACAAAGTCCTCGAACTTGATGGTGTCGCGCCGCTTGATGGCGGAGTAGCCGGCGCGGCGCAGCAGACTGCCGAGATCGGCACCGCTGAAGCCCTCGCATTCCTCGGCGAGGCGGCGGAGGTTGTCGTCGAACTCGATGGGCAGCTTGCGGACGAGGGTCTGCAGGATGTCGGCGCGCTCGAGGGGGCTGGGGAGGTTGACAAACAACAGCGTCTCGAGGCGGCCGGGCCGCAGCATGGCGGGGTCGATGATGTCGGGCCGGTTGGTGGCGGCGATCACGTAGATGCCCTGGCGGCTGGAGCCAAGGCCGTCGAGCTCGGTGAGGAGGGTGTTGACGACGCGGGCGGAGGCCTCGGAGAGGGTGTCGTCGCGGCGCGGGACGAGGGCGTCCAGCTCGTCGAAGAAGATGACGCAGGGGACCGAGGAGCGCGCGCGCACGAACACCTGGCGCACCGCGCGCTCGGACTCGCCCACGAACTTGTTGAGGAGCTCGGGCCCCTTGACGCTGATGAAGTTGGCCCGCGACTCGTTGGCCACCGCCTTCGCGAGGAGCGTCTTACCGCACCCGGGGGGTCCCCAGAGCAGCACCCCCGTGGGCGCGGTGATGCCCACGTTGGCGTAGATCTCCGGGTGGCGGATCGGGTCCACGATCGCCGTCGACAGCTCGTCGCGGATCCCGCCCAGCGCCCCGATGTCCGCCCACGTCGTGTCCGGGATCGTCGCGAACCCTTCGCGTTTGGACGAGGGTTGGATCTTGGGCAGCGCGGTGAAGAAGTCCGCGTTCGACACCAGGACCGTCTGCGTCTCGTCCCCGATGGGCGTGTCCTTGGCGTGGATGATCAACCGCCGGATCTCTTTGACCTTGGGGCTGAGGTCGTCGGTCACGCTGAGGTCCTCGAGGTCCATGTCCATCATCTTCTCGTCCTCGGGCCCGCTGTTCTGTTTCAGGATCTCGAGGTACCGCTTGATGGCGGCAGCGCCGGCAGTGGCCACCAGGTCGTTGAGATCGGCGCCCACGAAGCCCGGGGTGCGCTTGGCCAGGAGCTTGAGGTCGAGGTCGTCGGCCAGCCGCATCTTGCGGGTCAGCGCGCGGAGGATCTGCTCGCGCACGGGCTCCGACGGCACCGTCATGTTGATCTCCTTGTCGAAGCGGCCGCCGCGGCGGAGCGCGGCGTCCAGGCTGTCGGGCCGGTTGGTGGCGGCCAGCACGATGACCGGCTTGCCGTCCGTCTTCTCAAGCGCCAGGTCGTCCATGCAGGTGAGGAGCTGTGCCACGATGCGCTTCTCCATCTCGCGCTGCGCGCTCTCGCGTTTCGGCGTGATGGCGTCGATCTCGTCGATGAAGATGAGGCAGGGCGCGATGCGCCGGGCTTCCTCGAAGTACTCGCGCAGCGCCTTCTCGGACTCACCGGACATCCCCGAGATGACGGAGGGCGCGGAGATGGAGATGAAGGGCACGCCCAGCTCGGCGGCGAAGGCATTGGCGATCATCGTCTTACCGCAACCGGGGGGACCGTGGAGCAGCACGCCGCGCGGCGGCTGCACGTTGGAGGACATGTAGACTTGTGGGCGGGTCATGGGCAGGATGACCAGGTCTCCGAGCTGCTCAACCACATCATCCAACCCCCCCAAGTCCGCGAGACTGACGTGCGTGGGCGGGGAGCGGTCGACGGCGGTGTCGCCCTTGCGGCGTTTGGAGGAGGTAGATTCGCCGCCATGGTGTCGCTTTTTCGTTGACGATTTAGGAGCCGGCGTGGTGGCCGTGTTGTCTGTCGTATTGTTCGTCTCGCCGGATTTCTGGGCGTCCGTTACGCCGTTCTTGGTATTCCACATGCCGACGAGGCTCTTGTTCAAACTGTTGGACTCCTACACCCACTCGTCAATACCTCTGGGAAGGAAAGCAGACCATATCGTCCTCCGCGCATGTGACTCACCGGCGCTGCCGGCTCCTCCAGCCCTTCAAAGTCCCCTTCAACGGAATCCTCCTCCTCCTCATCGCCTTGAATCACCGCCACCACACGCTCGATGCTATCCTCGAGAATCCTCTTAGGTTTGCGATTTAGACTCGAGTTCGATCGCTTGATCGTGTCGTATATCGTCGTAACAGAAATCCGCGTAGCTCCATTCTCCGCCTGCTCGTCCATGATTTTGCGCACAATCTGATAGACCTACCAGCCAGCAAAAGCGCACATTAGCATTTGGTAGTATACATCGCTATTTTGCGCGATAGAGGAGGAGGTTTGCATTTGGCTTACATCTTTATCCAAGCCCTGTCTCAGGCTTGGCCTGCCCCCGCGACCCATTGTGTCCCAAGTCGAGAAAGAGCGTTTTCTCTCGTGCGTCTAACGATTTTTGAAACGAAGCGCGCCAATGCACGAGAAAACCAGCCGATCTGATAAACGCTTCAATCGCTGCCCAGTTGGGGGGGGATCTTCTACAATTTTTGGAGATCGGAGAATCAATTTGGCCGGCGGAGAAGATGAGCAAAAATTACAGATCGGTAACTGCATTACCGACATTACCTCACTTCAATTGGAGCAACGGTCTGACCGCCCTCCCCCCCTTGACCATACCCAAACCGGATATCAGTGGACGTCATCTGTTATCGCCCGCCTGACTCTACGGTACCTCCATAGTAATTAACTAGTCTCCGGAGTGACTGTTCCACAGAACGACACTATGCGTTGACAATGGGGAATGCAAACAGCTCCCACAAGATCTCTGCTCAGGATCGGTAAGATCCCCCTTCTGTCTTCCACGACGCCCTCCAACCGGACTATCACCTCTGCGCGCACCGCGATAGATAAGCTAACTACCTTGTGTACTGTACAACAGAGCGATCCTCGACCTCAAGAACCAGCGCGACAAGCTCCGCCAGTACCAGAAGCGGATCACCGTGCTGACGGACCGGGAGACGGCGATCGCCAAGGAGTGCCTGGCGCGGGACGACCGCAAGCGCGCCCTGCTCGCCCTGCGCCGCAAGAAGTACCAGGAGTCGCTGCTGGAGAAGACCGACAAGCAGCTGGAGCAGCTGGAGCAGCTCACGGGCCAGATTGAGTTCGCGCTCGTGCAGAAGGACGTGCTCTTCGGCCTGCAGCAGGGCACACAGGTGCTGCAGACCATCAACCGGGAGATGGGCGGCATCGAGGGGGTCGAGAAGCTGATGGGCGAGACCGAGGAGGCGCGGGCTTATCAGGAGGTAAGTCCAGTTTCAGCTTGGGTGTTCTATGGTTGAGAGGCTTTTTTTTAGGGTGACATGCTAATGTTGTCGACTTTTGCGGGGTGGTACAGGAGATCAGTCAGATGCTTGCCGGTCGTCTGTCCAGGGAGGACGAAGACGAGGTCGAAGAGGAGTTGGAGGAGTTGCAGCGTCAGGCACAAGGGCCAGTGGTATTGCCGAGTGCGCCGGTCTCGTCATTTCCAGAGGCTGGAGAGGAGGAGGCCACAGAGACGGGAGAACCGCAGACCGAGCCATCATCCAATGGACGAAAGGTCAAGGCCGAAGAGCGAACCGCTGTCCTGGCATGAAATCCCTCATCCTTTTATCTATATAAGTTTCAGCATTTCTGGAGTTCTAGGTTCTTGCCAATGGGTCATCATCATATTCCATCATATCATTAGATAGCTCCAGTTAGTTCAATGTTACAAACATGCATAAGCTGAAATTCAGACTAGCATTGGGGATAGAGTCCAGCTCCATAACCAGAGAAAGCACGATCACAAATCAACACAGCACCACTGCACCGCATCAACAGGCACAGGCAACAGAAACAGCAACGGCAACCGGACTGGACAACAAGTCAATCCATCCGCGCCACAAACTTCGCAAATCACCATCCTCACAGGATTCGACTGCCCACACCACTGACGCCCTGAATAGCGACATGGTCGTTCGGATTGGCCGCGGCCTCGTACAGGAAGTTAACGGGCTCGCGATTCAGCGCCATGAAAGTCCCCTTGAATCCCACGTAGCCGACCTTGGTCACGTCTTCCTCGCCATCGCTCCAGTTATCCTCGAAGAACAGCGTGATGGAGGTGGTGGCATTCCAATGCGCGCGGTTCAGGGGGATCTCAAAGACATCGGCGCCGGCAACCGGCTGGGGAATCTCGATCGTCTGGGTGGGCGACAGCTCGGACGCGGTTGCGAAGTCGATGTCGTCCCGGTTCTTGAACAGTTTCAGCGTCTTGGGGGCGGAGGGAGTGGGCGCGGTGTAGACCAGCAGAGAGTGGACTTTGACTTGGCCGGTAAAGCTGCAACAGGTCACGGGCAGGATTAGTTGATTGTCAAAAGTGATGGCAACCGCTGGGATCGAAGCGTGCTGAAGTGGTCTGCGCTCGTTCGCGACACCAGGACTCGAGGAGGGGCAATGGCCATGGCGGGGTAGCAACAGCAACAAGCAAGGCAGTCTTTCCCCCGGCTGCGAACACACCCTCCAAGGCAGAACTTACGGAATGTACATCAGGAGCTGCTCATCGGCATCGCTTTCGAGCTCCGGCTCGTCGTTGAGTCTCTCCGCCCATGTTTTCTTAACGATCGCAGCGCCGGACTTGGGCGTCGCCTCTGCCTTGTTTGTTGGTATTCAATCTCTTTTGAGAGTAATCGATCGCTGCAAGCGCAGGTATAATACGCACCGTTGAGTGTTGTGATAGAGTCGAACTGAACCTGAGAGTAAAGAAGCGATTGAATGGCTGGGGTGATGTCATTGGAGTGGTCGTGGCCGTCTTCGTCATGGCAATGTCCGCCGCCGTGGCCGTGATGATGGTGATGGCCCGACATGTCGCAATTTGACGCTTGAATCTCCTGGTGGTCGCTTCAGATAAAGAAAGGTCGAGTCAAGATCGGCTGAAAAGCTAGTTGGAGTAAGAGGCGGTCGTCCGAGAACCTTGGGTAAGCACGATGAATCTGAAAACAAGCAAGATGTTCAGCAAGTTCAACGCGACCTTTGATTGTTCGGCTAAGTCACCCATTCATTCACATCAGCTCAACAATTCACTCTCGTTTAAACCAGCAAGACACTTATCATTTATTTCTTCACTTGACTTTTATATTAGCTCTTAAACATAGATGTCAAATTGTGAGCAATGAATCTGCCATACTAAATGATCCTACGCTTACTTGTTATGGCTTGACAAAGGTCGGAAGGTTGCCTACACCCAAGTGACAAGATTTCACTTCATGCATAATGGGATATCATCATAGAAATATAGACTACCAAGGATCATCTATTGTACAAAAATTGCTTTGACAAGGAATCCCTGCAAGAGAATCTATTACCGCACTTGATAATAGTTCGGTGCATACTCAAGCAAATAGCCCTTTTCGATCTTGGTTATATCGCGGATGTAGGTCTTTTCTCCCGTCTGTAGTATTTCATGGAATATGACCCATTCGGCTTTGCGATTCTGCATAACCAGTTAGCGAAAATACTCCTAATCCAGTGGCAAGTGTGTATGACTCACAAACATCAGCGAGCTCGGATGAGCATGCAGCGTTAACCCGCCGCTCACCGTCTTGAACGTGCCATCCGGCTGCATCTTTGCAGCATGTGCGAAATAGCCTGTTGTGAGACATCGTTGTATCTTTTCCGGCAGCTTGCTTGGATCTTCCTGTCTGGCGCGGGCAGAAAGCGTCTCATCGACCTGGATCCCAAAACGTTCCAGGTATCGCTTCAGCTGGGCGCGAATACTCACGGCGCGTTGCATAGATCGAAAGTTCAAGAGATTATCCCGACACCACTTCGAGTCCTTCTTGCCCTTGGTGACAAAGGCTTGGTAGACATTGAGATACGTCAAATGATCGCCTTCCTCAACTGCGAATTTCCTCCGCATGCTCTCGGATGTTTTCCGATCACCGTCGTGTTGGACCCAGACGGTGCCCTGAAGACTGACCATTGCCGCGATTGAAAGAATCTCGCTTAGGCAGCCAAATCCCGGCGCGGAAAGGAGCACCTTTGCCATCATGGGGTCCACGGCCAACTCTGCCATGCGCATCCCCTGCGGTTTGGTGAGTTTGGCATGGTCGTCGACTGCGCCCAGAGAATACAGGAGCTCAAAAGCACGGATCACCAATTCGGCGGGGGGAGATGTTAGAAAGTCAAAACGGACGATGTTGTCAATTCCAAGAGCTTTCAGCTGCATGATCACCGGCGCCAGGTTGGATCGCTGGATCTCCGGGACAGTCGCCTCTGGAAGGGCTTCATATGCCTGCTGGGTGTAGAGACGGAAGCACTTCCCTGGCTTGGTGCGCCCAGCTCGACCTGCACGCTGGACTGCCGCTGCTTTGGAAATCGGGACCGCTGTCAATGTTTCGATGCCCGTGGTCGGGTTGTAAGCTCTCAATTTGGCGACACCACAATCCACCACATACACAATCCCATTGATAGTAACGGATGCTTCGGCGATGTTGGTGGACACAATGACCTTGCGCGTGTTTTCAGGCGCTGGCTCAAACACGTACATTTGCTGATCTGTCGTGAGGCCGGCGTACAGCGGGAGAGGGAGCAACGATTGCGCTTTGGGATGAAGCGTGGCAGCGCGTTCTGAAATCAATTGTATAGCTGTGTCAATCTCCTCTCGCCCGGTCAAGAACACAAGGATGTCCCCCTCTGCTTCTTGCAGGTGTATATCAAAGACTGTCTTGACGGACCGCTCGACGTAGTCCTCTGCAGGTGACTCAAGGAATAGCATATCCACCGGATACATGCGACCCTCTAGACTAATGATCCTGCCAACCTTCCCACCGATCTCGCCCGATTCTGCATCGCCGTCGAACTCTTCCCCAGCAAAGAAGCGTAGAAAGTCTTCGGCCTGCAGAGTTGCACTACTGACGACAATCCTTAGCTCCGGACGTTTCTTCATGATCTTCTTCAGAATGCCCAAAAGCACATCAGTGCTGAGGGACCGCTCATGGGCTTCGTCGACCATGATCACCGAATACCGCGACAGCAGGGGATCAACGAGTGCCTCCCTAAGTAGCATCCCGTCGGTTAGGAACTTGATCCTCGTGGAAGCAGACGTCAGGTCCTCAAAGCGGATTGAGTAGCCCACCTCCTCGCCTAGCTTGCATCGCATTTCTTCGGCAACTCTAGCGGCCACAGTTGTGGCAGCCACCCGACGCGGCTGCAACTTTGTTAGCTTGGCTGGTCAACGGCCGAACAACAAGGCGGAAGTGACATTACCTGCGTGATAGCAATCGCTTTTCCCTCTGCACACCATCCTGCTTGCTCGAGGTATTGGGGTAATTGGGTCGTCTTTCCGCTTCCAGTCTGTCCCACGACAATGGTGACGGGATAAGTTTCGACCAAATAGAGTAGACTTTGCTTATGTCTCGCAATGGGAAGCAGCGAGGCCGGCTTATACAAGGCGGGTATGAAAGAGGAGCCGAGTTCCAGTTCCGAAGCCATGCTGAAGAATACTTCTGGAATCAATCAATGATCAGCCTAGTCTAACCTGACTAGCTGAAAGTCCCAGATTTTAGCCACAATAAGATCCGATGATAAGTGACTGGCCCAAGTGAGACATATTGAACGAGACCGGGGATATAGAAGTTTCAGCTGGAGGGTCTTCGGAGGTCACTACCTCTCGAGCTCCATTCAAGACGACCAATGCGAACGATATCAAGAATATCAACCCAACTTAAGTATGTAAGTTATGCTCAATCGGGGATGGAAAGGCACTGGCGGATTATGTCAGCTAGGCACACTCGGCACGTGATGCAACGTCACCAGGGACAATCGGATCGGAAAGAGGAAAGGGGGCGGGCGGAGAGAGTCAAGCAATCATTGGTATACTTTCTGCCTGTTGGGCGAATTCCCTCCTCCACGCAATCAAATAATACCCCAGGATCCCCAACTTCAGTCTCGGGCTGTGTGCCTAAATATCTACCCTCTACATACATATCCTACCTACACCTCCTTCACATTCCCCAACCCCATCCAGTTCATCATGTCGGAAGAAGACAAGAACGTATGTTCTAGATCCCGCTGCCCCCGATTCAACTGCGACTACTAACTTCAGTGTAACCCCAGACGGCCAACAGACTCTCTGCAGTGCCAGCCAGCCCGAAACCAGAGTCGCCCACCACGGCGCGTCCTCTGGACTTCGACGATGAAGCCCAGGAGACCGGCGTCACCTCAGCTCCCCCCTCCGCTTCCCCAGCTCAGCCGCCCGCCGCGGAAGCTGCCCCGCCAAAGCCACCCCGCCCCGTGAGCCCCCGGCAGCAGGCCGAGAACACCCTCAAAGAAGCATTCCCCACGATCGACATCGGAGTTGTAAGAGCAGTGCTGACTGCAAGCAACTGGGATGTGGAGCGGGCCTTTCATGCTCTATTAGGTCTGTAGTCCCCAGCCACAAATGCTGCCTCTTCGTCCCGACTAACCTCTTGCCTACTCCCCAGGCATGACCGATCCCAATGCCGCCGAACAAGACGTGCCCCCTCCGAAGCCTCCCCGTCCGTCGGCTGCCCAGAGACAGCTCGAGCAGGATGAGATGTATGCCCGCCAGCTTGCCGAACACTACAACCGCCGCGCGGCCCCGCAGCCTCGGTATGAGGACGATCGCGCGTACCAGCGGCGACGAGGAAGCGAGGAAGAGGAGGAGAAAGAATACAGCTTCTTCGATGGTTGGTTTCCATTCAGCCCTGATGTGCACGTCCGAGCTTGCTGACCCGTGTGACTACCGCAGACGACCTGCCCGTCATCCGCGAGAACATCCGCAAAGGATTCCTGGAAACCCAGTCCAAGGTGAACTCGTGGGTGACGAATCTCAAGAAGAGGCTGGATGGAGAAGAGCCGGAGGAAGACACCAGCATTCAGGCTGCTCAGGGCCCGCGCGACGATACCTTCGGCCGTCCGCGTCGCAGCGGCGACACGGGTCGTCGGAGCGGGGACCGTGAGCGGTACGACGCCGACCACCGAGTCCTGAGCGACGACTTCTCAGCGCTGGAATTGAGGGATTCCGAGGGTAAGTGGATTGAATGACTTCATGACGATGAAGCGTCACTGACGAATTTCGCGCAGCTCCTCCCGCGCGTCCTCCCCGCCCTCTTGCAAACCCTAACTTGTACAAGACCTCGTCACCATCCCCCGACAGACGCAAGGTTGCCTTCCAGGACGGGCCCCCAACGGAGATTGATTCACTGTACGATGCATCCGAGCCGGTCCGGCGCGCCTCGCCCGCGACGACAGGCAAGTCCAGCAAATGGCAACCCTTAGCCGCCGTGGAACCGTCTCCGGTAGGAGAACACGACCCGTTCAGTCTGGGGGATAGCGAAGATGAGAAGGACACCACCACAAAGGCGAAGGAACCCGCCACCGCCGAGGTCGCTTCCAAAGCTGCGACGGTCGAGACGGTAGCGGAAGCAGCGTCCAAGGAGAGCACAACCGGCGCTGGAAAGTCATAGTTTTGGCCGGGGCCTTCTTCCATCCGCTAGCTTACCTCCACGGCTTATTCAGTGGCCTGCCTATCCAGTTGTTGTAGCCTTGATCTGTTCTACACAAATCGTGTTGTTTGCCCTTGCGGCCCGAACCCATGATACCAAGAGACTGCATTTGAATGAATCAGTTAAAACGAGTTCGAACTGTCCGGCTCTCGGCAAAAGCCCCAGATACCCACTCTCGTAAACAAGCAACGTATAACCTCAACCCCCATGCAAAAACAAAATCAATGCATCACCTCAAATCTCAGTACATGAATAGAATAAATCACGGGTATCTTTAAATCAAAATCCAAACATGCAAGCATAAACCGACGGTGAATCTCACCCAGACGCAACCCCCAGCACCTCCCCCAACACCCCACTCACTCACTCACTCACTCATACTGCTGCTGCTGCTCACCAAACCCCCTACCCCCAGACCCAGCCTCCTTCCTCAGATCCTTAATCACAGCCTAAGACCACCAAGTCAGCATCCAGACAGAACAACGTCCTTCCCATAAGCCCCCCCCCCCCCACACCAAGAAAATCCAAGGAAAAAATTCAGGAAAGAAACCAACCGCCAAAGCCTCCGGATTGACCCCATTCTCAATAAGCGAGACACAAAGCGAGAGCTCCGTGCGGTCCAGATGGGTGTTCTGTCCATGACATAGTATGATTAGTTCCAATCGATCCCGGCCATTGAGGCATGACGACGGAGAGGAGAGTATGGATGTCGACATCAGAATAAGGCGGAGTATACGCCCGGAACCGACGCGTATCACCAACCCCAGCCGCGCAGGCAGGTTGCAAGCTCGGCGGTGGTGTGGGGTTACCAGGGGATTTCATGATGGGTGGGGGGACATGAAGGTTCTGGTCTGGTGGGCCATACACAAGAATGGCAAGGCAGGGAGGGGGAGGGCTGGGCTGGGTTGGCTGGTTTGCTTACTAGGAGGGTGGAAATCTCATGAAGAATGTCAATGACTTCGCGGGCTGCTTGGCGTTTGTCGTCGGCTTGGGTGGGGGGCATGGTTTCTTTTGTTGTTGTGGGGGTGGGGGTAGTTGGTTGTTATGCTGCGCGTTGGGGTTGTATAGAATCGAAAATGGGAGGGGATGGCAAGGAGAGAGAGAGAGAGAGAGAGAGAGAGAGAGATAAGTGAAACGCGATAGAGAATGTTTGATACTCTATCATGTACTGTACCTGGAGAAAAGGAAGGGATCGTTGGAGCTCAAGATCCGCATGAGAAGAATGTTGCGGTACCGTATGGTAAACCTGGAACCAATGGGTTGCCCGATTTAGACAGTAAATTACCACACCCTCAGGCTCTGCATGTCAACATTACTCAGTATGTTTTTGTCAGGCTACCCTACAACTACATGCTAAGGATAGAGTCAAATCGGAAACGCGCCTGAGGAGAGTGACAGACGAACTACAAGCTCTTCACGATACCCCTCCCTCCCTTCGGCTCTCATTCTTGAGGACATCCTCCTACCCTTAAAACCCTTGCCCTGCGGTCCCTTTAAATCCTTCATTGTCAGCCCTCCCGCGGCTGGCTTGCCCTGTCACTTTCGGGATCGTTTCAAACCCAGCCCTGAATGTACTCATGCTCTCAAAATTTTCCAAGAATGTCGACCGATCTGATCTTCTCAGACATCCACTCCCTGAACAGGATCCAAGCCATGGACATTCTTGCCCAGATCGCACGTGTCGAGAAAAAGAGTTTCCCTGCCAATGAGGGCATGACCTTTGGAGAGGAGCTTTGGCGCAAGAAGCCCAACACGAGGGTCCTGTATGCCCACCTCCCAGGCGCAAATCCCCCGCTGGTTCTGGCTTATGCGGTCTACGTCCGCCAGAAAGGCATTGCCCTGCTCCATAAAGTCTGTGTAGCCGAGACTTATCGCCGTCGGGGCGTAGGGCTCCAGCTGATGGGCTACGTTCGCACTCGTCTGCAAAGGGAGGGTTGTCAGTATATCCAGTTATGGGTGGACAAGGACAGAGCCCCAGCTAGAGCTTTGTACGCCCGCAGTGATTATGCAGAGCGCGAGGAAATCCCAGATTACTATGGACCAGGCCGGACTGGCGTTAGAATGGTCCTGGATTTCTAGTCAAGTAGCCCTTGAGACCTTGACTTGTTGCTGCTACCCCTGTCACTCCTGTGGCATCGCTTGTACATGAGTAGGTCCCCTGGATAAGGTTGTTTACTCGCGACGAGACCAAAAGGCACAAGCGCCAATTGATTCCTTCAGGCCATCTGTCAAATAGCTGCAATTCTCCGAGTCAGGGTGTTGACGGTTCAGGCGGTGGTTGGAGGGTGGCTCGCTCCTTGGCTTCCCGACGACGCCATCCCTTGCAGAGGGAGCAAAGCCTACATTTCACAGAGTGAGAATTATCGCGCCGCGAACCATCAATCTCTGACCATTCCCATGCCCAAGTGACGTCAAGCATATCCAGGCATGGCTCTTTTCGAAGGGGATGCAAGCTTCGCGCCTCTCCTGTGCCCGTTGGGCCCTTGGGCGCGGATGCCATGATGGAAAAAACTAGAGTCTCTGCCCTAAGGGCAGAGCAAGTCCTCGTTTCTCACTTCCAACCCTCAACTCTCGACCATTTCACTGTGGCTTCTTCCTAAGGTTGGCGTCGGGTGACTTTTCAGAGCGACAGTGCGAGTTGCCTCTCGTGTATCTGACTGAAGACACTCACTCATCCCGACCGTTCTCACTGCTCTGGAGAGATGGCGCTCATCGCGTTGGGTCTCCTCAGCATCCTGGGGACGGTAATTGCAGGCCTCGCGCCGACTTACCCTGTGAACGCACAGCTGCCTCCAGTAGCCCGAGTCTCAGAACCATTCGAATTTGTCTTCTCCCAAGGCACGTTTGCTGGCAGCGGGCCCGACACTCAATATACGCTTCTGAACGCCCCATCATGGCTTGAACTAGATGCAAAGCACCGTACGATATCCGGAACGCCCCAGAAAGATGACATCGGGTCGCCCAAGTTTGAGTTGGTAGCTTCTGATGAGACGGGATCCGTGAACATGGAGGTCAACTTGGTAGTCACAACCGATGATGGGCCAAAGTTGGGGAAACCATTGCTACCACAACTTGAAACGATGGGCGCCACATCGGCTCCAGACACGATTGTGGTACACTCTGGCGATTCTTTTTCCATATCCTTCGATCGTGATACCTTCGCCAACACGCGTCCCTCCACTGTCTACTACGGCACTTCCCCTGACAATGCGCCGCTGCCATCGTGGGTCTCATTCGACCAGGCAGCCCTGCGATTCTCGGGGTCTACTCCGGATATCGGACCTCAGACATTCAGCTTTAACCTGATCGCTTCGGATGTAGCCGGATTTAGCGCTGCCACCATGACATTTGCGATGACTGTTAGCCCACACATTTTGTCCTTCAACCGAAGTGCACAGACCCTCTTTGTCACCAAAGGGAAACAATTCGACAGTCCTAACTTCCTGGATGATTTGACTCTGGATGGTCACGGAGCGACGCGCACTGATTTGGCAAATATTCATGTGGATTCTCCAGCATGGTTGGCATTGGACAAGGAATCGCTCTCTTTAAGCGGCACACCTCCAGCAGACGCTGTAGACCAGAATGTGACCATCACTGTAACTGATAAATCTCAGGACGTGGCCACACTACTTGTCAGCTTGCAATTTTCTCAATTCTTTCACGATGATTTGGACGAATGCGACGCTGTCATCGGGCAATTCTTCATGTTCGTCTTCAACAGCTCTACTCTTACCGACGACTCTGTCCAATTGGACGTTGAACTAGGTGATCAGCTCCCCTGGCTTCATTACAACCGCGACAACAAGACCATTTATGGACAGGTGCCTTCCGATATCACCCCGGGAACTTTCAACCTCAACCTGACGGCTCGCGAGGAGACTGCGGAGGATACCCGGCAATTCACAATCAAGACAGTCTCGAAGAAAAAGAACGACGAGAACGCAGCTACTACCGCCACGGCGGACGAAGGCAGCGGTAGTAGCGACAACAGCGGCAAAAAGGCCGGCATCATTGCGATCTCGGTCATTATTCCGCTAATTGTTCTCAGCGCCCTTGTACTTCTATTCTTCTGTTGGCGTCACAAGAAGAAAGATGTCGCTCCAGGACCGGAGGAAGGACTGGCAGACGAAAAGAGGGGATCTCTGCCCCCTGATCCCGATTCTGACATGTACCCTCACTGCCAGCCTTTTGAACAGACCACCCCAGGCAAGCCGCCAAGGATGCTCAGAAGCCCGTCGCCATCATCCAGACCCCCAAAGCTCGAGATCTTCTGGCACACGAAGCCCTTGGCCGATGCCGACACCATCAACTACACAGATGACAAGGAGAACGTCTACCCCCACTCAACCCTCGACTGGGACTTCGGTCCACTGGCGACCACGAAGGAGCCGGAAGAGACGAAACCAGTAGCGGATCCACCTCCGCAATCAAAGCGCTTGTCATTCCAGAGCAGTCCTCCCGTGCGCAGGCGCACCACGACTACATCAAAGAAGCGTGAGCCACTTCGGCCGATTCAGCCGAGGAGGTCACTCAAGCGGAACTCGACGGTATCGCGGTCGAAGAGGTACTCGAAGCGCTCTAGCGGCATCTCCACAGTTGCTTCAGGGCTGCCTGTCAGGCTCAGCGGCGCTGGCCATGGGGCCGGTGGATTTGGGCCGCCGGGGCATGGGGTTGTTCGTGTCTCCTGGCAGAACACACAAGCCTCATTCCAGAGCGACGAGAGCGATGTGGGGAATTTGGCGCCATTATTCCCTCGCCCGCCCCTCCGCGCACGGGAAAGCACGGAATATCCTAAGCGCGTGAGCCTTCGAGCTGTCGAGCCGGACACGCTGACCATCTCTGATACGGATTCCCTTGAAGCTTTCGTGCACAGTCGTGCAAAAAGCCGAAATTCTTCCAATCCTCTGTTTGCCGGTCAATTCGCTCGTCGTGGCTCATCCGGTGGCCGCGCTCTCCATCGGGCGCGCAGCACCGTGAGTCGAGCAGATACAGTCGCTAGTTCCCATTATATCGATGATTACCGGCAGGACCGCCCCTGGTCGGCGGCGATGTCAGCCTCCATCTATACTGATGACCACCGCCAGTCGGCTTACCTCCATTCGCTATCAGAGGAATCGTCGGACGCGCCGATGTCGGGACCGATCAACAAGCAGCCCAGTCAATCGAGTCTCGCCCAGAATTATTCTGAGGCGATTGCTCCGCTACCCCGCTTTTACAGCGAGTTAAGCTTAAGCAGTGCCCAGCGAGGCGAAGCCGGCGGTAGTGCGGCGTACCCCGGTCCAACTGACCCACAGAACAATGAGCGTCAATCCCTTGGGAACAATCGGACTTGGTTCCAGGTCGCGTCAAACGCGCCGGGTGAAGCCCCTAGAACGGATCCTCCGCCGTTGCCACCATTGCGCAAGAGCCCCTCTTATTCTTCCATGCCATACGAGGTTCGATCGCGCCGAGTGAGCTTGATTCGATCGGCGGACAGAGACTGGAGTGAGCAGAGAGGTATGCAAAGAGAGCTGACGGGAAGTGTGAGAAGTGATATCGCATTTGTATGATTGAGGCGAAAGTATACATACCCATTTGTCTTTCATGCTGTTGTTGTTACAATATTGTCGCTGCCAATGTGTTGTCTTAGGGTTTGTTTTGTCGTCGACGAGTATCCGACGAGCATGATATCCACCGTGCATATTTTGTACCATGATTAATTTAATGCTTTCCTTTGTCCATGATCACCCTAGCATGATAGGGGAAATCTCGAGAACTCAATGATAATGTGTTGAAACAACAGGCAACCACGTATTAATCCAAGGTACTATGCGGTTCGACCAGCGGGATTGGGCTGGGTCTTAGCGTAGCGCGTCGGTGTCAGATCCATGAGCCTATAAGCTCGCACCCCTCATCCACAATGTCAAATGCGTGTAATCAATCCATCATTCTCGGAGGCCGGTCTATTGTCGCTGTCGACTTTTCTGGAACCCGATAAGCAGATAAGACACTCGACCTATATCAAAGCAGACACGCATCCAGCCTAGCGTACTGCTTTGCCATGCAGCTAAATAGCTCGCAATCGCACCTCTCTGATTTTGCTGAGTGAGATGAAGTGATCTCCTCTCGCCCAACCCACTCTTACTCCTCTCCTGCCTGAGGGTGCTTCGGAGTGTGTGTGCTCAATTGTCTGTGTTTCCCGAATCAGTTGGGGCTGTCCATCTTCTCTTTCAAGATGACAACCAATCTACTCGGCGCAGATGAGGCACTGGAGACGAGTTCACTCTTGCCAGGCCCTCGTGAGCAGTCATTTCAAAATAAAACCACGCCCAGAAGATCGAAATGGATTCTCCTATTTGTGTGCCTCATCATCGTTACTCTGGACTTTGGCGTTTATCTTGCTGTCGCGCCGCAGCTGCAGATATATGAGAACATTATCTGCCAGCGCATGCACCCCGAATTATTCGCCAGCGCTTTCGGTGGACTGACAGCAACCACCCAACCGCTCTGCAAGTCAACTGACGTGCAAGGCAAGCTCGCTCTGCTGGTAGGATGGCAGGATACCTTCACTCAGCTTCCCGGAATGATCCTAGCTATCCCATTCGGTCTCATGGCAGATCAGGTCGGACGCAAACCTGTCATCATCATCAGCCTTGCGGGTTTCCTCATGCAGGAATGCGCTATTCGTTTCATCTGTGGGTGATTTGGAAGTCAGAGGAAAGGAAGTACTGGCTGACGTGCTTCTCAGGCTGGAATCATACAAGCATCCCACTTGAAGCAGTGTGGTTTGCACCACTGTTCCAGGTATTTGGGGGTGGTAGCCAAATCGCTAGCTCCGTTGCCTGGACCGTCATTGCAGACGTCTTCCCAGTTGACCAAAGGTAATCATGATATTCCCGACTTCCTGCTGTTCAATGTGCTGAAACGCGACGAACTCCCAGGGCAAATGCGTATCTTCTCATGGCTGCAGCGATGTTGCTTTCCCAGATCCTCGCAGCCCCTCTCAGCGCTTGGCTGATGTCCAAAGATGTGTGGATGCCATCGTTGTTAGGATTAGCGATTGAGGTGTGCGGGATCATCCCTATTTTCGCCTTACCAGAAACTGGACCGAAAGCATCCATCGGATCGAACGAAGATATTGAGAGCGAAGCACAAGGACAAGCCAGCGAGCATCCTACCATGAGATGGACGGCCATTGTGCACTTGGTCCAATCTCAGCTAATCGAAGTGGTTGGGTTTGTCTGGGGCAACGCCAACACTTTAGCGATCTTTTTCGCTTTCTTGACATCTAGCATTGGAAGCCAGGCGCTTCAGTTCGTGCTGCAGTATGCCTCCAAGCGTTTCATGTGGAGTGTGGCCGAGGTATGCCTTCCCAGTTCGAGCCACTAACCTGAAAGTCACTAACAGAAGAAACTGGGTAGGCTACATTCCTCATCAGCCTCAAAGGCGTAGTCAACCTTGTCGCCTTCATTATCATATTGCCTCTGATCTCCAGAATACTTGGAGGTTATCTCTCTCCGATAAGGAGAGATCTCCGAATCACACACGGCAGTATCTGTGTACTGATGGCAGGATTCGGTATAATGTCGGTAGCTGTTCATCCAGCCCTTTTCGGCATAGGTTTGTCTTTCTCGGCCCTCGGGTGGGGTTTCTACACGACACTTCGTAGTGTTGGAAGCGCCTTGGTGGCAGAAACCCATGTCGGGCTCTTCAACACAACAATTGCACTGGCTGAGGCCGTGGGGTCTATGATAGCTGGACCGCTTTTGGCAGCTCTTCTCAAAGCAGGAATGGCGTGGGAGGGCGCATGGATGGGTTTGCCATGGATGGTTGCAACTGGTCTGTACCTGCTGGCCGGGTTAGCAGTCTCTTGCATTCGTACTTCAGCCCACTAGAATCTTGGTTATACTTCATTTAATGCTTGCGCATGATGCAGAGAGTCCAGTCCCCCACTGCTTGCCGTCGTTGCTGTCCAGTGACAAGAGTGGCCCCTCTAGGTGAATCACGGACTGCATTGCTCCCCAACGGGCTGTATCAAATGGCGATGACTTCTCTTTAAATCGGGCGCCTTCTCTTTCGATGGCAGCTTCTCCCTGCTGATTGCATGTGCTTGTGTGTTCATCTCATTATGACTGATGGGCTTTTCCGAAGAGTGTGGGTAGAAAGGCAGGTCTAAGCCCGCGAAGTGTTGAAGGCGCGGCTCTGACTAGAAGTATAGTAGTCGGCTACCTAAGGTAGTCGGTACCTAGGTACGACCACAGGTAGGTACTAGGTAGTGGTACATGATGCTTCCTGCCTGAGGCAGTCACCACACTGAACAGGCCCGGGGTATAAAGGCAGTTGCCGAAAACAGCAAGAGCGCTTCAAGGTACTGTACAATGGTAAAACAGGTACAGTACTCTGTTCAACGAGCAATACAAAGGTACAACTTGAATGCATTACCGGCGCTGAGCAAGGCAATGCAGAGAGCCCTTGCGAGAACTGACATTAGCAGCCAATTCCACACGCCTCGTCTCACTATCTACTTCCGACTTGTTTACGGAGTACCGTAGGTAGCAATCACCTAAGTTAAGCAAGATTTGATGGGCATTGATGTATCAAGTTAGGTCTGAGACATTGATTGCGAATATCTTCTACTGAAACACAGCTTCGGGTAACGTTAGGTATAGGAAGCATAGACCTGTCTAGAGCACGCTCGTTTGCAAGGTCAGATTGACCATACCGGTTCAATGCCAGAGACTTGGCATGAATGGCGGTCTCTCACTTCGGATAGCAGCCACAGACGATAACATAATGTTTGATGTATGTATGAGTATGCATGTACAGTACAATATGTACGAAGCGGAAGGATTAAATAGAGCTCAGCTTCTTCTGTGGCACTCCACGAGTCCACAGTATTAGTGCGTGGTGAGCTGAGTGGGTTGGGTCAGGCTGTTTCCGGCATTTCCTGTGGTTGAAGGCACGCGACAGGAAGGCGGTCCACCCAAAACAGCGAACAATAGTACCTTCGGGACATAGTGCTCGAGGTAGAGAGAAGAGGTACTGAGTTTTATTCCATTATTGTTATCGAGGTTAATGTGTTTTGAAACCTCCTGTGGGTTGCCTATTGATCTACCTGCAGGTAGCCAGCCAGCTGCAACGAGCGCTGCCGATGCCCTTGTGATCTGTAGAGCATAAGCAATTGATTAACTTACTCCGTACAAGAGTATCATAACGCCAAAAAAAAACTCATCCCCAGGCCTGTGACACCATCGCCATCATCATCATCATCATCATCATCATCATCCTCATCATCATCAATTTTCTTTCTCTTCGCCCCTTTCCTGCTATTTCTGCCACTTCTGTCATAATTCCATATGATTCCGCGTGTCACTCGTCAGCCGTGGTTAATGAACACGGTGACAGATCTTGGACAGGATCGGAGGGGATCAGCCAATCTTCCAGCACGGTGGACAAAGTATCGTCATCGTTGAATCGGGTTCCCCACTCCCCGGTATTGTCTTTTGAATAATGAATGACTGCGGCTGCTCACTTCACCTAACTACAGGCAGGCTACAGTAACTTACTCTGTAGTCCTTCAGTCCCTCAGTCACTACCTAACTACCGTTAGCAGTAGTTACCTAGCTACACTGACCACACTATACCTCTCTGTACAGGCCTAAGGCTCGCCTTAACAACAGTACTAGTAGGCAGCTTTTCTTTCTTTCCGTCACGCCGCCTCCGTTAATAGTAGTGATTCTGCCCGTTAACTTACCCTCCCCTCTCTCTCTCTCTCTTACCTACTCTCTCACTCCCCCTCCTCCCGCTCTGAGTCTAGTCTCTCTCTCCTCCGTCTTTCTCCCTTCCCCTTCCCACCTGATCCTGTTCAGTCACTGGCTCTTCTCATTTCCCCCTCAGATACTCTCTCTCCGTGTGTGTTAAACTTTTCCCCTTCCTGTCTTCAACCTTTCTACTACTCAGCTTACATCTCCTCCTTCCCCTCTCACTTTGTGAAAAAAAAGAAACAATACATCTTCTCGCGCCAAACTTTTAATTAATATCTCCCGTCAAATATCATGGGTCAGACCTTGTCCGAGCCGGTGGTCGAGAAGGTGCGTGAAACTGAAGCAATGCGTTTGCCTTCGCCTTTCGTCCCCCCACACTGCAAGAGGCCTTACGCAATTCCTATAACCGCCTTCCCCCTATCATCGCGCAACCCATTTCCTTCCCCTTTCTTTCTCAATGTGTATGGGTTACTCGAATAACTGTCGGTACCACTGTCTGGATTCATGTTCAAAATGCGTGCCATCACTTCCTCAGGTGGTCGGAGGGGCTGCAGCGTGGTGATCTTCCCACGTCTGCGGGGTCCCTCCACAAGATGATGAAAATTCCTGCAGGCGGCTTCCGAGCGGGTGACCTGTCATATCTACTGTCTTTTCGCGCTCTTAACATGTCAACTTTGCTAACATGACGGAGCATTGTCCAGCATTCGGCTGAAGGTCAGGATGAGTGTTGTATATATGGTGTCTCGGCCATGCAGGGCTGGCGGATCAGCATGGAGGATGCCCATGCGGCCGTGCTAGACCTCCAGGCCAAGTTCTCGGAGCAGAACGACAACCCTACCGATCCCGACAAACGTCTCGCATTCTTTGGTGTATATGATGGACACGGTGGTGATAAAGTAGCTTTATTCGCCGGAGAGAATGTCCACAAGATCGTCGCAAAGCAGGATGCGTTCGCTAAGGGCGATATTGAGCAAGCCTTGAAGGACGGTTTCCTTGCGACCGACCGCGCTATCCTGGAAGGTTCGTAAACTTTCAGCTTCGGGCACCGGGACAACTTTTTGTCTCCCACGCCTCTCTTCCCGAGATAACAGTGGACTGATTCGGCTAGATCCTAAATACGAAGAGGAAGTGTCTGGCTGCACTGCAGCCGTCAGCGTCATTTCCAAGCACAAGATCTGGGTGGTACGTATATGGAATCGTTCGGGGAACCGCGCTGGCTGTCTATCGGAATGATATTTTAACGCTGCATAGGCCAATGCTGGTGACTCCCGTTCCGTGCTCGGTGTGAAGGGCCGCGCGAAGCCCCTATCCTTTGATCACAAGCCCCAAAATGAAGGTCAGTAACGAGGTGCTGGGTCTCTTCGAGCTGGAGTTGGTTATGCTGAAACATGGAATACAGGCGAGAAGGCCCGTATTAGCGCTGCAGGCGGCTTCGTCGACTTTGGCCGTGTCAACGGCAACCTGGCCCTGTCCCGTGCCATTGGAGATTTCGAATTTAAGAAGAGTCCCGAGCTGTCACCCGAACAGCAGATCGTGACCGCTTACCCGGATGTTACTGTCCACGACCTTACTGACGACGATGAATTCCTCGTTATCGCCTGCGACGGTATGTCCCCCTTTCACGCGTCCAGTCCGGGTTCAGCTCAGTGGGTGCTAATGTCAATGCAGGTATCTGGGATTGCCAAACCTCGCAGGCCGTCGTTGAGTTCGTTCGTCGCGGTATTGCCGCCAAGCAGGACCTCCACCGCATCTGTGAGAACATGATGGACAATTGCCTGGCTTCCAACAGTGAGACGGGTGGCGTTGGATGCGACAACATGACTATGATCATCATCGGTCTTCTGAACGGTAGGACCAAAGAGGAGTGGTACAATCAGATCGCTGAGCGCGTGGCCAACGGCGACGGCCCCTGCGCCCCGCCCGAGTACGGCAAGTCTCTCGAGGATCCCGAGGCCTCCAATCCCAACTCCTACTGACTTACCGGGGGAGCAGCTGAGTTCCGCGGCCCCGGCATCCGTAATCAGTTCGAAGAGAACCCCGATGAGTATGACGTGGAAAACGATCGTTCCCGTGGCTTCAGTGTACGCTCGGGCCGCATCATTCTCTTGGGCGATGGCACAGAATTGATTCCGGAGCAGAACGATGACGAGCTGTTTGACCATACTGAGGAAGACCGGGACCTCGGCAATCAGGTGCAGCATGACTCTACTGACGCGGGACGGAGCGATCGCGAAGGAACCCCTGGGCCACAATCCAAGGATAGCACCCCCAAGGCCGATGGATCTACAACCATCTCGCAGTCGCCGTCTACCACCGCGGAGAGCTCTTCCACCAGTGCCCCTGGAACGCCGCAGAAACCTACTAATGTGTAGTCATGATGGAATGGATCTGTTGCATTTTTCCGCTGTTGATGTCCTTTTCTTTTTTCTTTTGGGTTTCCTGATCGTCGTGTGATTCATTGACAGTGTCGCTATTCTTCCCCCTTATTGTTCTGTTCTCCACATGTTATCCGAAGCGCCATGTTATTTCTCTTCCGAATTTACACCTACTCTCTCTACATCCATCCAGCTCCCTGGCATTGACTGGTTCAACGGTTGTGGACGGAATGAAACAAGCAGGGAATAGCGACTGTCGAGCTCCCCCTTCACATCTTTATTGTGTCTTGCCGGGGTGAGTTCACGGGATTGGGATGGGGTTTCTCGTTACAGCTTTTCTTTTCTATTCCACATTCGAAGCCGCGAGCGGCAGGTCTCACGAGAGCACGTCTGTTTCATGCCTTGACACACAAGATACCGCACAAAACGCCCAGTGTTGATGAACCTTTCATATTTCTACAACGACTTGTTTCGTTTTCTCTACTCGCTCCCCAACTCCCATGTCACTATCTTCGTTCCCTCCCCGGCGACGGTGGCAGCCACAACTTGGGCCTTTTTTATCCCGGGGTCAACGGGAAGGCGCGTAGCCGGCGTTAAGACCGGGAAGAAAGGTCAGTTGTAGTTGACTGGACATGGGGGAACGGTTACGCGTCCTGCAGGGAAACGACATCTGCGAAAGACCTGCGGACCTGTCCGTGATAGTGTGGCATGTCGAGTGGACAGCTTCCTTCGGCAGCGGAGTTTCTGGAATGGGATGGATACGGCCATGTATCTGATGTCCTTTTTCATCTGGTATGCATATAGACACCGTTGGCTCTTAGCGTGTGAAACGTAGGTTGTAGATACTAAAAGGGAAGGCCTTTGTAGGTACTTAGGCTTAGTTCTGGGAACTTGTGACTGCCTGTGTCCGTGGTGATGACAGTGTAGACTCGCTCAGGCATGAGGATGGCTTCAGTCTTACGCGATCTGATTAGCCTTCAATGGTCACGATGCATATACAATACAATGCTCTCTTTGAAGCCCTAGCGATACTGCAAGTGGGTAATAGGCAAATGGATCAAGGATGAGTGAGGGTCAACTGAAAGATGGTTTACTTTGCGAGGAGGGAAGTATAGGCGACCGAGCTAAACTCAACAAGGCTAGTGTGGCTTGGGGATATTTTGGGAGAAGTTTTGGAGATGATGATGACAACATCAATTCTATCCAGACAACAATCAACATTATCATCCCCCACCTCCAACCGGAAACATTGAACCAATGGCTCTGGTCTGGACGGATGCAGGCCATAGGGGAAGATGTTAGTGCACGACTTCGTGCACGACTTCCTAGATTGTGAGGCTGAGCATAAGTAAGTTAGTTACTTTCATAACTCCATTCATCATAAACTAGCTCGGAACCATTGGAATTGTTGGGGCAGCGGATGGACCCTTTCGGGGGGCGGTGTCAGCTTCAATCAATGACCTAGTACGGAGTACCATACCGTAACTTATTGTATCTTTTCTGCCCGCAGAGTTTTGATTCTACTGTAAGATAGATTGTCTGTCCTCTCAGTCTTGGACGGACTCATTGCATTTCTCCTCCCCCTGAAGACAATTCCAAGAACTCCCCCTTCGGATCCGATTTCAGGGTCCTGTCTGTTCTTCTGCATTGGGTTAAATCAATGCTCCGTCTGGAAGCCCGTGTTTTGCACCTGTAGTCTAGTGCTCTACCGTTCCTCTACCGGACCTCCACCGGGACCTCCCGTCCGGCTTCTGCTCTGCTCTCTCGTGCGTGCTCTCGTTCTGCTTGCTCTGTCGCTGCTCATCCTTCTCCGTCATCCTACTTTCTTCTTGTCTCACCTCCCCTTTCGCTTCCACACCGTCCTCCCATTACTTTCGGACTTTCTTCCCCGTCCGTATCCCTTTTCTTTACTTCTTCTTCCTCTTCTCCCCCCCCCCCCCAACACCCCATCTCTTCTCTCTCTCCTCCTTCCCTCTCTCCTAATCCTTCCTCGACAGAAGTTGAGCTGCGCTCCCTCAGTCAGTCAGCCACCATGTCCTCTCCTCCGTCCGGAAAACGCAAGCGCAGTGGCTCCCAACACCATCCTACTGCCGTTCCTGCGCCTGCAGATCTTTTGCAACCTTCCTCCCGCGATGCGTCCGGCGAGGAAGGCGACGACTCCACCGGCCCAGCTATCCCACTGCCCAGCCCCAGCAAACACAAGAAACAGCCGTCCCAGGACGTAACATCGACCGGCGCTGTGCCCCCGTCCAAGCGGGCCCGGAAGGCTTCCGTCAGCGACAACAATAACCACGGTCATCTGTCCAACGGCAATGCGGCGGGAGCGCTAAACAAGGAAGACCCGGGCGAGCCGTCCGAGACTACCGTGGCCAGCAGCGACATCGAGAGTCAGAGCACCCGACCGGGCTTGCAGATCGACACGACGGCACCCCCAGAGCACTTGTTGGAGCCTCCAAAACGCGGTGGGCTCCAGGATCCCGTTGGTTATCACACCAACCCGCCTCCGGTGGGTCGCCCGGTGCGGGTGTACGCGGACGGAGTGTTCGATTTGTTCCACTTGGGGTACGTGCTGTCCTTTTTTCCGTTACGGTGCATTCCGTTTATCGATGGCTAACCGGCGTGGTGATCACCAGTCACATGCGGCAGTTGGAACAGGCGAAGAAGGCTTTCCCCGACGTATATCTGATTGTCGGTGTCACGGGTGATGAGGAGACACACAAGCGCAAGGGATTGACGGTCTTGAGTGGCGCAGAGCGTGCAGAGTCCCTGCGGCACTGTAAATGGGTGGACGAGGTGATCCCCGATTGTCCTTGGATTTTGACCCCGGCGTTCCTCGAGGAGCACAAGATTGATTATGTGGCACATGACGACCTGCCGTATGGTGCGGATGAGGGCGACGACATCTACGCCCCGATCAAGCGAGAGGGGAAGTTCCTGGTCACGCAGCGCACGGAAGGTGTCAGCACTACGGGCATCATCACCAGGTGGGTTTCCGCGGTTGGGATGTGAATGAGCTGGCGAAGCTGATTCGATTCAGGATTGTCCGCGACTACGATCAATACATTTCGCGCCAATTCAAGCGCGGAGCCTCGCGTCAGGAACTGAACGTGTCATGGATCAAGAAGAACGAGTTGGAGATCAAGCGTCATGTGTCGGAGCTGCGCGACAACATCCGGGCCAACTGGACTACCACGGGCCAGGAATTGGGTCGCGAGCTGCGCCAGTTCTGGCAGAACAGCCGCCCCGGCAGCCCGGCGCCCAGCACCCGCAACAGCGTGGACTTGGGCGGCTCGCGCAGTGGACTGACGAGCGGACTGACGAGCCCCGTGCTGGGGAACAAGTCGCATGTCTCGCGGGTTGAGGCTCTGGGCCGTCCCGACAGCCCCATGGGCACTGGCCGCAACGAACCCCCTGATTACTTTGCCACTGGGTACAGTCTGGGTCTGATTGGTGGCGTTCGATCATGGGTGAGTTCCTGAAGTCGCGATGCAAAGGAGGGTGCAGCCTGCTCACAAATTTCGGTCTAGATGCGCAGCCGTCGCTCGTTAGTGGGCAGTCGGGCCCCTTCCCCCACCAGCGAGGAGGAACATGAATCAGAGGCCGAGCGCAGCAGCGGCCAACAGCTACAACAAGAACACGAGTATGAACAACAACATGCAGCTGGTTCCCGGGCATGAGTGATATGTGTTCTTACTTGATGATACTTTGTTTCTGCTCTTGTCGTTTCTCGCCCCGAACCCCTCAACCCACTGGGCAACCTAATTCACCTACCTTCTTGGTTCATGTCTCCCTTTCCCACAACCTCTCTCCCTCCAGATAATGTAAGGTTAGCAAAAGGACCGGTCTGGGTATGAGCTTAACTTCCGAAATTGGACATCAACCCTTTCTTTTCTTTTCTTTTGCCTCCTCACTTCCTCTTATCTCGCGGAAGCCTTACACGAGCAGCCTCATATGAGAAGAGCCGTGCATCAACCAAGGGAATCTCAATTTCGATGTGGGACTAGAAAAAAAATGAGTAATATGTATCTTTACGGACCTTTTCTTCTCTGGTTCCGACAAAATTGTTACGGGCGATGTATCATTATTTGATGGGGTGGGATATTGCTTTAGGGGAAAGGACTATTTCCTTGAGATGGAGGTTGTTTTTTTGGGGAGGTGGTGTTTCTGCACGGGATGGGATGCAGGGGCTTAATATGATGATGTGTACTGTACTGTACAGAGAGACTAAATTGTTATAGATGAATTGGGACTTTTACTTTTGGATGGTGTGTTGTCACTCGGAGTGTAACTTAGTGTGTATATGTACTGCACTTGATGTATAAGGATAGAATGCGAGTGACCTCACCTCGCCTCACGATTTAGAGGTTGTCAGGTACGTTGCTGGACGGATGTGAAAGAAAGAAAAGGGTATCTATGAATCTATCGTCTATCGTCAATCTATCTCTCCCTCCCTCCCGAGGAGATTCTATGGAAATCAAGCCGAACAAATAGCTAACCTCCGCTTTCTTCTCTGCCACCCCTCCTTCCCAGCTCTGAACCCGTACCCATAGTCATACCCATACTCCGCCGCCGCCGCCGCCGCCGCATCATCCTGTCCCTCCTCAAATCCCGTGCAACGGCCCGAACAAACCCACCCCCGAATCTCCGCCCGCAACCGCCCCAGCCGCTCCACCCCGCCGACCTCCCGCTCCACCCCCGCCCGCGCCGCCGCATCGCACCGCGCCGTGACCGCCAGCTCGAACCGCTTCAATCCGCGCACCCGCTGGACGATGGGTCGTAGCCATTCCGCATTCACGCCGGCGTGGAGCGGGAGCTTGTAGCCGCCGGTTATGCTGCCCGCGGCTGGGTTCGTGGCGGTGGGGGCGGCGGTTGCGGTGAAGCGGCCCAGGTCGATGCAGAGGGTTAGGTCAGTGAGGTGCGGGCACTGGGTGGTGGTTCTTTGCCAGAAGGTTGTCCAGAGGTGGGGGTTGTGCGTGTAAGTGTGGATTGAGTGGGGGGGTCTGGTGTTGGTGGAAGCTCCTGCTGTTTCTGTTGGTGGTGGCGGTGGTGGGTTGTTGCTGTTGCTGTTACTGTTACTGTTGCTGTTACTGTTGCTGTCGATGTGGTTATGACTATGGCTGGTCTCCCGGTCGTGGAACATCCCTCCCAGCGGGACGACCTGCACGCTCAATTTCCGCACCTCCTGCAGGCAGGTCGGGTTGACCTGGTCGGTGAATGCGATCCAGGTCGATAGGTCGTCGACATCGAAGGTCGCCTGGCGGTACAGCTGGGGTGCTGCTTCGTTGTAGATCGCGCGGCAGGTGCGCAGCAGGCTTGCTGGCGTGGTGCTGAGATGTGAGGGGAGGGAGGGGTGGGTGTGAGGGTAGAGTTTACTGTTGGGGTCGGTGTTGGGGTGTTGTTTGTTGGTGCTGTTGCTGTCGGTTGGTGAAGCAGCGGACGAGGTATCAACGTCTGTACGCCATCGCGCGGCGGTGACCGGACAGCAGCGCCGGTTCCTGTCAATCGCAGAGACAGAGTTGGGGCAGCGCACGTGGCGGATTTGATTGCGGATCTGAACGAGGTGGAGGACGGGCTCGCCGAAGACGTGGGACCAGATTATGGATCGGATCTCCGGGGGCAGGCGGTTGAAGAGGGGGCTGTTGAGTTGGGGGTCGATTTTCAAGAAAATATCCGGGGTTGATGGTGTGAATGCAGAGGCAGACGGGACTGGGGCGCAGACTTGGCGTTCTTGGATAAGTTCGCGGATGTTTTCTGACCAGCGGCGGTTGGTGGGATAGTAGTGGAAGATTGAGTAGGGGTCGCGGAGGAACCAGGCGTCGAAATGGCGCATTGTATCGAGACTTTTGTCTATATCTAGAAGAAGCACGAAAGAACGAAGTAAAGAGTGTAGGAAAAGCGATTGGCTGTGTAGGGAGGAAAAAGGAAAGGCGAGATGAGGCTGCACACTCTATATAAGCTTCCCCTTTTCTCCAGCCATATCGGGTCAAAAGTACTCTCCATTGCCCACTCTACTCGGTAAGTCCATCAAATCATAGAGACAGTAGGTGGTAACGCCACTGGCAATCACACTCAGGCTGCCCCCAATCATGGCCGTTCGCGGTCAACCTCGGGTTCTTCCGTGAGTCCAGCCGATGGGGAGAAGCAGCTAAATGACGTCGTGGCGTCCAATCACACCACCACGAAGTGAGGCCTCGTTTCTCTGGCAGGGACAGTTGCAATGCATTGGGTTTCATGGCTGCATGGCTGCATAGGACGAGAGTGCTCCGAGCCGACAATTCGAGGGAGACTGTGCTGCGGCATACCGGAGAGACGGATGGTCGGTTGCCTTCAGGTTAGGTTTGCTTGGTGAGATTGTGGGTTATCGTGTTTGTTCGGCGTGTTTTAGTGCTAGTCCTATGGTAAGTAGGTGACTCCAAAGTCAGAGAGATGGTGCAAGATCAATTTGTGGGAGTGGAAGTGGAAGTTGAGTTAAATTGGTGTATTGGATTGATAGATATGAGTAGATCATGGATTACTCCGTTCATCCCCGGATCGACAAGAAAACCCACCTGGGGTCGGATTATTGGTCAAAAAGGCAAGTCAACCGAGTCCCGTCGAGTCGAGTCCCACCCCGCACCTTCCTTTTCTACTCCATCCACTGCACTCATACTTGAACACTCAAACCTCTTTCTTGCATCACTTCATTTCGTCTCATTCGTCATATAGTTCATACACTCATGCACTTCGCTCATCACCCTTCTAAATCACAGCGTCCTACTACTGCATTCCGTGTATGCAGGTCGCTTGCTCCGCTTTTTATGCCCCTCCCGCACTAGCCGAATCTGCCATGGGGTTGCATTCTTTACTACCCAGGAGTCGACTTGATTTTTTATGTGTATCAATCCAAGGGTTAATTGCCTCAGATCGACCTCCCTATTATGCTCACTTGCAGGAAGTATGTATCCAGCTGCATGCCCCGCGTCTACCTCGTCCCGCTTACCTCCAGCCGTTCACTTTCCTCATCGACTGTTTCTGCAGCTGTGACGTCGTTCTTGCTGGCAGTCTCAACTGAGCCATTCTCGGGTTTCTGGTCCTCTCGTGCAACGGCCACATAGATGGCACAGCCCAGAATTAAACCCGATCCGACCCAACTCACCGGAGACAGTGTGCTACCCCAGACCATGCGGTCATAGAACAGCGCGAACAACATCTGGGTGTAAATCATGAACGTAGCGCGTGACCCGGACGAGGTCTTTGCTGCAGGAGGCTTCGTTTCGGCTTGCTGCTGCTGCTGCTGCTGCTGTCCCTGCAATTGCTCTTCATCCTCTACACGGCCGGTCGCTTGAGTACCATACGAGTTCGATTCCCAGCCTGTCGCAAGATCTTTGGGCGCCCGTTCCGGCGGAACATAAGACAGGCCAGCCGTGAGGAGAAACTGCAACAGGAATCCGCACACTCCGAGACCCAGCAGCAGAGTCCATTCAAACAGAGTAACCGGCAACGCGAAGGGGATGGACGGAACCAGCAGCATCGCGAGAGAGGCGACAATCGTCGTGTACGACGAGAACCAGGTGACAGATACGAGTGGGTGACAGCGCCGGCCGATCATTCGAATGGTCGTATAAGCACAAGTGGCTCCTAGGACACCCAGCAGGGCAACAGCAATCGCCAAAACGTGGTGATAGCTGTCCGTTGCACCGGGCTTATCGCCTGACTCTCCATCGTCAGTCTCTTCCCCCGAGCGCATGAAGGCGAAAGGGCGAGCGATCAGAATTACACCGATCAGGGACACGAGCCCAGCCATTAACTGCTTGCGGGTGAACGTCTCGCGAGGGATGAACAAGGAGCAGGCGTATCCGGTAAGGATGGGAACTAAGAAGGTGACCACAGTGGCCTCGGACAGAGGCAGATACTGCACTGAGTAGTACAGCCCATAGACGCCGAAGAAGCCACCGCTGGCACGTAGGAACAGAAGCAACAAGATCGGCTTGGTCCCAAGCGGCTGCGGCACTTTGGTGTACCACATATACAGATAACTGGCTATGACAGTGATTGACATGCGCGCAAAGAGGATCTGCGGGGGGGTTAACGGTTGACTAGCACAGCAGCGAACGTCTGGTTTCACACAACCGATCAAGCAAAGCGGCACGCGATCAAGACATACCTGAAACGGATGATAGCCCATCCCATTATTCCCCTTGATCTCCAGAACCTGCGTCATGACATTCATAGTAGCGCCGAAAAACTGGGCGCCCAAAACAAAGATCATACCCTTTCCCTGCAGCCAGAGCTCCTGGCTCGAGTGGCGCAGGGAAGACCACCAGGACGACTGGTGGTGGGAGGAAGCTGAGGTCAATTCATCAGGCATCGTCGCTGGTGATGAGCGAGCCAGAAGGGGACTCTGCTCGCTGGGTGCTTCTCTTATCGTCTCCCGCTGGCTCGGATCCTCGTGGGATCGAGAAGTGACGCAGGTGGCCATTTTGTAAGTGCCTCGTGTTTTTCTGGAGGCTGATTTGTGTTTGTTATCCGAGGTTGTTTTCCGGTTTGTCCCTGGTTTGGGAATGATTGCACATGTACTGGGTACTGTTCAGTACTTCAAGCTTTCTCACAAGTCGATCCGATCTGAAGGCGATAAGGAAATATACACAGATTCTATCGTAGACGTGCTGTATATATACCTTTAGTCATTCCCCTGGTCCTATCCTGAACCTCTCCGTCAACAAAACAGAGACGATAAGGAATTTAATAAGAGCAGCCGGAGGAAAGAGAAATGCGAGGGCAAAAAAAAAAATGTACTAAGTACAAGGACGCCCCCCCCCAGAATGACTAATCACCGCTTTTCGCGCACTTGACGAGCTTTTTTGAAAACAACAGACCAGACCTTGATTGTGATTCTATCGAAAGAGTAGATCAGCTGAGCTTGAACAAACGAGACCTTAGACTTACTGGGGTTGAAGGTGTTAGCAGTAGGCATCCATTCTGCCCGGTTACTGTAGCCTTATGCTATCACGAATCGCGAATAGACAGATTTTTGCTGTCTAAATACAATTGGGTTTTACTACACAAAGTTCGTAGTATATCACTTTATAACGAAATTTGAACCAAGGTGTTCCCCTCTACATGTGATGTTTGTTATATCGTGAGGCTACAGTAGCACTGGGTTTTTCTTTTGCTGCTCCCACCCACCCCCTCCTCCTCCGATCTACGGATGTCGGTGAAGGAGCCGAATGGTTTTTCCTGTGTAAAAGTGGATTGGGGATTGGCACGCTGATCTTGACATTTTGCGGGTCCGCATGATCAAAGATGCTGGGATTACACATAAAATACGTAGTTGTTATCTGGGTGATTATGAATGAAGAATTGATTTTAGGGAAAGAGAACAATAGACCAGGGCCCCCCTGCACTGCAGGGGCTGGCTGGAGGATTATGGCCGTTGCTGAGACGGGAACGATGTCGGACTTACTCTCCGAACCAGTAGTTACACTACCGGTACTAATAGTTACATACAGCTTGAAGCTGCAGACCTAGACCTATCTATCTACATGAAGGTGAAAGTATCCCCGCCCTTCTCGCGCATCATGTTGCCGAGGCGCTTCGTCCCGACGATCCGCTCCAGCTTCAGGGCATCCCACTTGGAGAACAGGGCGCGGACGCCGCCGCCCTGGGCGGCCTCGGCGGCCTGCGCGGGGTCCAGGCCCAGGAAGCCCACGATCTCGGCGTAGAAGGTCGGGTTTTCGGGCACCCCGTACATGATGATGCGCTTGACGCCGCGGAGCTGGTAGCGGCGGAAGTGGTGGATGCGCTCGGTGTACAGCAGCACCGAGTGGCGGCCCTGCACGAAGTGGGTGCGGGCGCGCGTGCCCTCACGCACGTCCGTGTACTCGCTGATGGCACCGAAGGAAACGTGGGTCGTCTGCGTCGAGGTGGCGAAGTAGTTGCGCACGCGCACGAAGTCCAGGTACGACGGGATGAAGATCAGCGTGCCGCCGCCGCCGCCGTTCTTGCTGAGGTCGCGCACCAGCGACGACAGCACGGTCGTCGTGAAGTGCTTGAACCGCGCGTCCGGGTCCTTGGCCGGCGAGAGGCTGTCGAAGCGCGAGAAGGTCTGCCGCACGGGCACGGGGAGCGCCAGTTCCCCGATGGCGCCCGCGTAGACCGGGCTGACCTTCACCCGGCCGAAGACGTTCTGCATCTGCGTCGAGAACGCCGCGTTCATCTCCGGCGTCAGGAACGAGGACAGCATGATCATCTGCCGGACGTGCCGCGCCTGGTTGTCCAGGTACCACGTCCGCACCCGGCTGAAGTCGCAGCCGTGCGCCTCCCGCGGCTGCAGGTTCAGATGCTTGAGGATGTAGTCGACGTGATCCCAGTTCTGCATGAGCAGGCCGTCCGCGTGGTCGATGATGACAACTTCGATCGAGGATAGGAAATCGTGATCACGCTTCTTCGCGCTAGGAGAGGAGGGGGGTCAGTAAGCTATTCGGTCACGTTCTCGGGGGGGGAAGGGTGAGGGTCAGCGAAGAAGAAAGTTGCTTACTCGGCTTGGTCCATGATTGTGCGCAGACCGAGCGGACTGGCAAGGATCATGTCGGATGTGTAGAATTGAGCAAAGTACTTCACGGTCTTGCGCGTGAATTTGAGACCCAGGCGGAACATGTCATCGTCGTTGCCGCCGAACAGGTCGCGGAAGTCGTCCGGCTTGTTCTCCCAGGACTTGTCGTCAGCAGACGAGAAGGTGTCGAGAAGTCGCTTGCGGTTCTCCTGTTGCTCGGGCTGGAAGAACCGCGTGATGGCGTCCACCGCCCGCACACAGGCTTGCTTGGTGGGCAGCAGGTACAGCACCTTGGGCCGGGTGAAACCCTGATCCCGGACGTCCAGGTCGGAATCTTGTTCCTTGGCCACGCGAGCGTTGTTCTTGAGGACGCGGTCGCGCGTCTTCAATACATGATTCGTCGCATGCAGAGCCAAGAGATCTCGCAGGTGAGCTGCGTTGTCTGCCGTGCGAGCGCCATAAAGGACATCCTGGTAGTCGAAAACGTAGGGCGCAAGCTGTTGAGCATCGCCATCGATCTTGGAGATATGTTCCGTCGCAGGAGCCTTGAGCTTCTTCTTGAGCTAAGAGCAACGATGTGTGTTAGACTTCCGTCTGGTCGTGTGGAGACTTGGTGCAATTTGGCCTACCTTGACGCTCGAGATGCTCTTCATTGCGGCCAACAAGGATGCATCGTCGCCCGTATCAGGAATGGAGCGCACAAACTTCAGCCCCTCGGCAAGTTCCTTCTTGGTACTCTT
Source organism: Aspergillus brunneoviolaceus CBS 621.78 (assembly GCF_003184695.1). NCBI lineage: Eukaryota > Fungi > Ascomycota > Eurotiomycetes > Eurotiales > Aspergillaceae > Aspergillus > Aspergillus brunneoviolaceus. The sequence continues at coordinate 286,191 of NW_020290766.1, read as the reverse complement.
CCACTTTTTCTCCTCAATGGCCTTAATCCTCTTGTTCAAGTCCTCTTCTTTGAGGGCGTTGAAGTGGGTGTCGAAAGGATCATTATCTGCTGCGCATCAGCGGGCTATGTCCCGATTATCGAAGATTGTCCAGATCTTCCTACCATCTTCATCATCACTGTCTGCTTGTAACTCTGCCTCTTCTTCGGGCTGATTGTCTTCGTCCTCGGCGTCCGACGGTGCTCGTTGCTCTAGATCGTCCTCTCCCAACAAAGCCTCATCCTCGTCCTCTTCTGCGTCATCGCGGGTCACCTCTTTAATCTCGGCTTTTCGGTGATCGGTCTTTCGCTTCTTGCGAGCGGGGCCATTGGCGTCATTGCCGGCGTTCAGTAGTTGCAACAACTCGTTATAGGAATGTCCCTTCTGGTCCGCTTCCTCTTCGCTATCGGACGAGTCCTGGTCCAAGAGTTCTTCGTCGGCCACGGCATCCTCCATAGGCTCGTCGAATGAGCCATCCTCACTGTCAGACGAGGCTTCCGACCTGCCACAATCGGTCAGCTGGCGTGACTTGTGTTAGACGCGAATATGATGGAGCGCTCACTGGATCTCATCGACTCGGGATGCTTGGAAGGCATCTCTGCGACTAACGCCGCCACGGGTGCGCTTTCCGCGCCCTCTAGGAGCTCTACCTCTACCACGAGGAGGAGCCATTGTGGATAATTGCAGAAATTGATTGAATGCGAACTGACCGGTAAATTTGTAGCTAGTGAACAGACGGGAAACCCGACCAGAAACTCTTTTTTTCACAAGGCGGGTTGAATCTGGGCGGCGGTGCTTATCTTATCTTAGCGCGAAATTCCCTTTGCGCACACACAATTTGAGGCTCGCAGCAGAACCTCCGTCCGCCGCAGCCCAGAGGCGGAAAGAGAAGATTTAATCCTCCCTCCCCAGAAGAGCCACCATCACAACCCCACCCCGGAGACCAAACAGAGAGATCTCCGACTGCTGTGTGAATCAGCCATCTTAAGCTCCTTCCCTCCTTCCAATTACATTACCACCTTTGCTCTCTCTCTCTCTCCCTCACTCCCATCATGGCTGACACCGATTCCTTCGTCCATCTCGCCCGCCCTCTGGGTCCCGTGGCAGTGGGGTCTGCACCGACGACCGCCCCTGTGAATGTTGTTATTCAGCCTCAGGTAGGTCGAGCTTGAGCTTGCTTTGCTGAAGTTCTTTCACCCGGGAGCAATTTGATTGATGGTTGCTGCTAGGCTCTGTTCTCCATCCTGGACCACTCTCTCCGTCGCAATGCCGACCAGGAGCGTGTCATCGGTACTCTTCTGGGAACCAGGTCCGAGGATGGCACCGAAGTCGAGATCCGCAGCACCTTCGCCGTGGGCCACACCGAGACGACAGACCAGGTTGAGGTGGATATGGAATACCAGAAGCAGATGCTCGCCCTGCACCTGAAGGCCAACCCCAAGGAGGTCCTCGTGGGTTGGTACGCCACCTCGTCCGAGCTCAACACCTTCTCGGCCTTGATCCAAAATTTCTACAGCGGCCAGGGCGACGGCACGTGGCCTCACCCCGCCGTTCACTTGACCGTCTCCACCGAGGCCGGCAAGGACATCGAGACCCGCGCCTACATCTCTGCCCCCGTCGGCGTGACCGCTGAGCGTGCTGCCGACAGCGCTGCCTTCATCCCCGTTCCCTATGAGATCCGTTACGGCGAGGCCGAGAAGAGCGGTCTCGAGGCCATTGCCGCTGCCCGGGATGCCGAGGAGCGCTCCGCCAACATCTTCACCGACATCGAGGCCCTCGAGCGCGCCATCGAGGAGGTTCTCGGTATGATCGACCGCGTTTCCCGCTATGTCGAGTCCGTGATCGACGAGGAGGCTCCCGCCTCCACGGCCATGGGCCAGTACCTGCTCAACACGCTCGCCTTGGCTCCTAAGGTCGAGCCCGCCGACATTGAGCGTGACTTGTAAGTTTTCTTCCTGTCTGCCCCAGTACACCAAACAAAGCATCAAAAACTAACCCAATCCCTGCAGCAACAACCACATCCAGGACGTCCTGGTTGTGTCGTACCTGGCCAACACCATCCGCACGCAGATGGAGCTGTCCAACCGGCTAGCCACCGCACAGCTGACCCTGGGCGGCGAGGGCAGCGGCGAGTCCGGCGCCCAGCGCGGCGGACAGCGGGGCGGCAAGGGAGGCCGTGGTGGTCAGCAGCGGACTCAAGAGCGGAGCGGCGAGGAGGCTCGCGCGTAAAGAGGATATTATGATAGGGTTCTGATTTAAAGACAAAAGAAAAACGATACCTTCCATTTTTTTCTCTCTTCAACCACCGTCCCACCCACATTTTTCTCATATCTTTTCTTTGTCTCGACTTGGTCTTTTCTCCGTGCATATTGATCCCCTTAACGGTTTCCATGAATCTTCCGCAATTTTCATGTTGGTCAGCTTAAGTTTCTGGCTTGCTTGGTATTGCGCTTCAGCTTGCGAAGGCTCAGGCCGCGATACCAGCACTTTCTATACATACAACGCTCCCCACATCCACACATACTTACCTGCCCCTGGAGAATCTCTTTTGTTTGATCTTGTCTGGGATATCTGTCTGCTGCCAAACTATGCCCTCTTTCGGCTCCAGCTCCAGCTCCAGCTCGGAGAGGATAGTTCCGTGCTTGTCAGTCGCATCCAGCCAACGAAATTCCAGGCTGACCTGTATCTCCTTGGGAGCAAACAATCCCTCTCTAACCAACGGGACCTGCAAAGCTGACAACAAAAGTGAGTAGAAGAGAAAGAGCACGGCGTCTTGGGAGTCCGTCTGGCTTTTGTTCGGAATGATTGGAAAAAGCAACCCGCTCATGGGAAGGAAGAGGACAAAAAAAGGAGTACTTTATGCAGCGAGCCGAGAGGAAATAGAATTTGCTTTTAGGGTAGAGGAACTATTGCATGCATGTTTCATCAACTTCCATCCGGACTGAGTAGAGAAGGTGTACGGAGTCCTGGGGTCTTTGCAATGTCGAGAGCTGACTAGTGTGAGGCTGGATATATAAAGTATTGACTGGGGTGGCGGTGCAACTGATAAGATAGTCCCGAAGGTTTAGTTCGAGATCGGCGGGCTTATCGTAAGAGTAGAGATGTATTTTTGAACTTTGGATGCAAGAACAACAATGCGTGTTGAAATTTCAGTGTATGGTTTCTCACTATCAACGCCCCCCTGTCAATGATAACTGAATAATGGGATATCACTTTATATAAATACACCCGATGCACAATGCAATCCTGATAGCCAGCCCACGCCGCGATATAAGAAAAAACCCCGAGAACGCCATGTAGCAAACATAGCCAGCCAAGAAACGAATGAAACGCAGATTTTCAACCACCACCCACCTTCCTCTTCTTCGCCACCCCAGCCGTCACACTACCCTCCTCGGTGACATCCGAATCCCTTCTGGCAGCAGCACTCCTCTTCCCTTTCCCTCTACTCTTTCTCCCATCCACACTCTCCGCCGCCCCGAAATCCTCGTCTCCGGCCGCCGCCGCCGCCGCTGCAGCACCACCTCCTGCACCCTTCTTCGCCGCGGCGGCGGCGGCCGCATCCTTCAGATTCCCAACCTGATCATCATTCTGATCGAACGCCTTCCGCGCCTCCTTCAGCTCGCGCTCCATGCGCAGCAGCTCCTGCACGCGGCCGAGCTTGTTGGGGTCCCGGCGCAGCGCGAACCGGAAGTCGTCGACTTTGATCTTCTGGCGGCGCGAGTAGCTCGCGTACTGCGCGGCGCCGTGGCACATCTCCAGCACGAAGTCGGTGACGATCTCGTCGAGGACGCGGACGGTTTCCGGGAGAGGTTCGGAGGGGAAGGAGGGGTGGGGGCTTGGATCGCCGTAGGCCAGGAGGAGGAGGCGGACTGTTTTTTCTCTGCTATTAGTTATCTTCTCGGAAGGGGGTTTGTTTTTGGAGGGGGGGGGGGGGGGCAGTATCTGGAAGGCAAGCAACGTACGCTCTGAGGCGAAGTTCATCTGCCCTTTGTGCCGGGCGGCACGGGCTCGAGGTTCGGCCATTTTCTTGGGGGTGGGTTTGGTTTTGTTGGGTTTGGGTTTGAGCTTGGTTGTGGTTTGGAGGTTTGGTGCTGATGTTGATGCTGATGCTGATTCGGTTGCTGCGTCGACTTTAGGAGGAGCAGGAGAAGGAGGAGGGTAGGCGGGTCGATAGCCGGCGTGAATCAGGTCTGTTTCTTCGGGGTTCCAGGGCCAAGGAGGGGCGAGTTTACTCGACACATGGCCTGTGCTGCGCTGGCGGGGAGGGCCGGACGAGACTGTCCGGGTGGAAGGGGGCGGCTGAGCAGCGCGCGGGGTTGTGGTCTGCGGTGCAGAGGATGATGATGATGGTTTTTGTTGTGGTTGTTGTGGTTGTGGTTGTAGTGGTGGTGAAGGTCTTGTTGTAGTAGGAGTAGTCCAGGTAACACGGGCTGTAGGACGGACCCGCGGCGACGGCGCATAGCGGAGCGCGGGCCTCGACCCCGTAAGGCGGTGGCGGTAACTTCCGGACGACATGCTGGCAGAATGAATCCCCCTCCGCCGTCGAAGGATGATCGATCGATGATGACGATAACGACGACGAGCTGGTGAAGCCAACTACTGTGTGTTCTTTGAAGGTATCAAGTCCTTGAGAAAGACTTCGAGCGGAATCTCTGTGTTTGCAGTGAGGTTGTTTCGGAAGAAGAGAAGGCCCCTTCCTTGCGAGCTTGCATTTGAAGAAACAACAAGAACAGGAGGCCAGGCAGCTGGTTCGGTCCCTTCGTCAAGATGGTAAGTGAGATGCAGCGCAGTGCGATTGAAGGATCTTTCACAAATGGTGATGCTGACTTGGTCTTGTAAACTCAGTCGGCTCTCTTCAATTTCCAGTCACTTCTGCTGGTCTTCCTGCTTATCATCTGTACGAGCACCTACGCCCACTCGATCATGCCGGGAATCATGGATCGGAATCAGAATGGGTATGTGTTATGTTGTTGGTTGCTATCAGCAGGGCCTCACCAAACGGCACCCTTTCCTCTCATTCACCGGACGAAACTTCTCTGACGCCTGCCTGTAGCTTCTTCGGTATCTTCTGGAAATGTGCTCGCATCGGTGAACGGCTGAGTCCCTACGTCAGTATTTGCTGCGTGGTGATGGCTGTAAGTGCCCATTCACTCGAATGACAAGAGGGATAGCCCCTCAAGTCGAGTTCCAGATGCTGATGGTTCTTGCTCTTCTAGGTTTCCATCTTCTTCGGCGGCTGATCGAGGTGTCTTGCTTTTCTCACGGGTTCAGGAAATAGCATGGTAGTATACTGTCCTTTACATCAGCCAGTGGCGTTAATTTGAAGTTTTTCACTCTCACCATGCCGTTTGTGTAGCATGAAGCTTGATGGTTTCTTCTTGAATTTTAGAAGTGATGGATATGTACATGATATCGAAGAAATGTGACTTTACTCCACGAAGTATATCTTGTGCCTTTCTGGACGCCGCAAAACGCTCTATATAACAACCGCCATGCTCTCCCTCCCATGTACACCAGCTATGCTGAAGAATCAATCCGAGTTGCACCCAAAGAAAAAAAAGTGGGGGTATCTTAGTTCCGCGCCTGCTTGAGATGAGGCCTTCAAGCCTGTTTGGCCTTCAAGCGTTGAAGACCCTGGTCGAGCAGCCAATCTGGGTCGCCCTGGTCGTCCTGAATCTCGTCGAGACGCGATTTCTTGGTGAGGGACTCGAACGTGGTTCGGTCTACCTGCTCGTCGGTCTCCTTGTCCAGCTCTTCCACAGCCTCCCACAGTCGCTCCGGATCCTGAATGTGGCGCAGCGCCTTGATGCAGAACGCGTCCATTTCATAGCCATCATTCTCCATCGCTCGGATGGTTTCAGCGACCTTGAGAATGTCCTTGTTCCGAGCATAGCCGTCGATCAAGGTGGTCCAGAAGATCTGGTTGAACTTGAACTTGCTCTTCTTCATCATCTCGATCACGTGCTCTGCCGCCCGCGGTTCTTTGTTCCAAAGGAACGCAGATATTAACGTCGTCCAGATGTAGACTGTCGGCTTCGGCCGGAAGTGTGGCTTGTTCGGGCTGACACTGCCTTCGTTGCTAAGACGCTGCATGGTATCGACAAGGCGGATCGAAGGACGCAATCCTCGGACGTCATTACGCCATGCATGCATGAACTCGTGCCAAGTGTGATCCGTCCTAGCGAGAGAAGAGATGACTGGGTCCTCTTTCTCTAAGAGCTCGATAAAGCGTTCGTAGACATGCGCAGTGACAGAGACATGCTTGTTGCACCGAAGGTAAGATGCAATCATGAGGAAGAGAGGTACCGCGTCAGGCGAGGTTCTCACCGTGGTTCGTTCGGTAGTTGGCGGTTGATAAAATTGCGGAACAATCCCAAGCTTCTTCAAAGGTACAATGTCGTACATCTCATTGTACATCTTCAGCAGAGTGCGAAATGCGTGCTTGTTGTCTATGTCTGAAGGCCGATTCGCCTGATCCTTCACATTGAGACAGAAGTACGCGTGGAACAATTTGGACTGGACAAACTTGTTGGTTCGGATGTCCTCTCCCTCCATGTCAATTTCATCCCGGAGCCGATCAATCTCATGTCGGTCCAGTCGCCGGGTGGCATCGGACAATAGCGTGACATAGGTATAGGTCGTCAACGGATAGCCTTGGCTCTGCATGTGATTCAACATATCGCGACCAAGTTCTTCATCTCCTGTCCTATAACAGTTCCTTAGAATGAGATCCATCATCTCCAAGTCAGGGCGCATGCCCATCTCGAGGAGCTTGGGAAGGATGCGGAAATTCCGCCCGTTGGGGCCATCCTCGACAGAGTCGAGCAGCAACAGCAGACAGCCGTGGGACTTGACTGGTTGGGATGTCATCTCCAAGCCAACCTGTCCAATCTGGCGTACATGGTCCAAGGCTGCGAGGGCCAAATCGACATTCTTCATCTTGGTGAAGCGAGCCGCGTAAGCAAGATAGGTTTCAGCAGACGTGTACACTTGTCGTTCGTGTGCGAGCTTCCAGGCTCGAAGAACTTGTTCGTCATCTGCTCCCATGATGAAGAAACGGATACCTTTCTGTGATGCATAGACAATTGGCCAGTGTTCTGGATCTAAGCAAGCAGCGAGGATATCGGCAAAGGTCTTCCCCTCCCATGTCCAGGTAGAAAGTAAATCTGGATAATTTCGCAAGAAAAGCAGGCATTCGCAGACCATGACATGCAGCGGCCTCTGCTCGGCTTGGCAGGTTATGTAAAGGAACTTCAAAGCAAGCTCCGGGGAGTTTGCTATAAGCCATAGTGACAGCCTCATCCAGTGCTCACCTTTGATGGCCATGTCCTTAAATTCCCACTCCTCGCGGAATTTGTCAAAATCCTCACTCTGCAGTATCGCCAGTAGCTCCTTGTCAGCTTTGTGCATGTGAAACTCCTCAACAAGATCCTCCCGTGCCACTGGCCGATCAAAGTATTTAGCTTTGAACAGCTCATTGCGGGCAACCTTCCACCTCCGAAGCCTAGGTGAGCCGACGAAAAAAGATGAACTTCGTATTTTTTCATCCGCGTGGAATGCCTCCTCACCCACCATTCTCTCTCGGTAGCTGATAGTGCCACCATTCACCACGAGTGCATTGTGTCGAAGTCGGCGACTGCCCTCGTTGTGGAAATCGGGAGTGCGCAAAGCCGAATAATCGCTCCAGGGATCGCAAGCATCTAAGACCTGGAGTGGCTTAGGCTGCGGAAAAGATGAATCGTCGAAGAAATCACGTTCAGATTCTGGTAAGGCGGTATGAGCAGAGGAGGACGAAGACTGCGCTTTGTTTCGGGATCGGTCAAGACTGTGGTTTAGAAGACCACTGGGCTCGGTGGGAGGTGCTGACTCGTGTAGTATCGGGTCAGGCTCCGTCGATATTTGTTTGCTCGTGGGCGTCGCATCATGGATGTGCCATCTCGTATGCTGAAATCCTTCTCTCTGGCGACACCAATATCCGGGGCGGAGTCGGGGCTGCAGTGCATAGGAAGGCAACCCAGCACCATAGCGGGGGCGCAAGAAGCGATGCGGACTGAATGACATTCAGTGCTCGATTTCTGGATTTGCATGGACCAGCTGAGCAAAAGACCACAGTAAAGCCCGTTAGGATTCAGCGACCGGGGAGGGGGTGACTGGGCAAATATTGCATAACTTCTTTCTTGCGGCGGACCCGGGGAAAGAAAGGGCCCGATTTTGCTCCGGCGCGGATAAAGTGTGGCTGAGGAGATCCTGGGCTGTGGCGCGCGCAAATCACTGCCGACAATCAGTTCTACTAAAGCGCAACCAGTTACTTACTACTACTACCTCAATTTAATTTGTGCCACCACCGCTTTGGCCAAGTTGTATTCCAGCTATTGAGAAGCTTCCTGAGATTGCGAGGGTGTGAAAAGGCAGAAACATATATTATTCCACCCTTGTCTTTGCTCTCTGGGCAATCCACATTCCCCCCCTCTCCTCGACCTGGTTATTCGCAGCTTTCTCCGTCGTCCACATCCCCTCCGCAGCCATGTCATCCAGTCATGCCTCTCTTGATGCCGCTGCGACAGAACGCAAAGCTCGACTTGCGAAGCTTGCCGCCTTAAAGCGCAAACAGCCCGAACCAGAGCCAGTAACGGAAGCTGGGGCCGCCAACGATGAGTACGAAGATGCTGCTCCAGACGTGACCAAGCAATACCTGTCCGGCAGAAACTACGACCCGGAAACTCGTGGACCCAAGCTTGGATTTGAACAAGCCCCGAATGATGGCCAAATCACCGTGGAAGCCCAAGCTGCGGAGATTGCTAAAGCAACCGCTGAACAAGCGAAGAAAGATGCAGAGGAGGATCAGCCAATCGATCTATTCAAGCTGCAGCCGAAGAAGCCGAACTGGGATTTGAAGCGTGACCTGGACGAGAAACTGAACGTCCTGAATGTGCGAACCCAGAACGCCATCGCAAGACTGGTGCGCCAACGCATTGAAAATGCGCAGCGAGCCGCGCAAGCCAAGAGCGCAGCATCCAACAATCAAGAGGGAGAGGAAGTGGGCATTGAAGGCGAAATGTTGGTTGAGGGAATTCATGTCCGAGAAAGGGAAGAGGAGGAAGAGGAACGGAGGGAGCTGGAGGAGGACGGTGCGGCATAATCTTGATACCCTAGGAATGGTGTACAATAAGTGGTGGTACGACTCGGTTTCATCTCGTTATCTATCAGGCGCTCTTCTGCTGGGGTCAGGGGCAATAGTCGCAAGGCGTTACGGAATTTTGCATACCAATACAATACATTATGCTCTCAATGAATTTGCAACCCTATCATACAATGTCCCAATAATGATAATATGAGGCTAGAACGCCAATACGCCCGCGCAAATTCCCCAATGACTTTTGCTCTATCCAAAATCCATAAGCACCCTAACGTCCCAGGTTCATTGCCTGGGTTAGTGCAATGCGTTTGCTGTAGGGACTGAGACTTCTTTCTCGCCGGGGCGGAGGAACACCCTGACCGGGGCCACGTCCGCCGCCACTGCTCACAGGCTCCGCACGGGGTTGCGCCTTGCGGTGGCTTGAAGCTGGGTAGTCGCTCCCAGTCGCCAGCGAGGGACTCACCGATCTTTTGCTCTTGGCCATTCGACTGCGATCCACACTGTGGCTTCTAGACCGATCCCTTCGTCCACCATCTCGCGGCATGTTCCTGGAACGTCCTCGTTCGTCTGGACTCGAAGCGCGCCGTCTCCGTCGGGTATTTCTGTCATCTAACCACTCACGCGACCTAGATCGAGAACCTCTTGCTCCCGAGGTGTAAGAAGCAACGGAGTGAGCGGAAGATGCATCACTATAGCGCCTCTTTCTGTGACCAGAAGGACGAGAGGACACTGATCTTGTCCGCTCGTTGCGGCGGGGAGGCGACCGGGAGTGCGACCGACTTGTCGAAATTGTCGATACAGAGCTTGCTGAACGTGAAGAAGCCGAGCGTGCTCGCTTTGACAGGTGAGCTGGGCTGTGTAACGGTTCCACCTGGTCTAAATCTCTCTTGCGGCCTCTTTCTTCCTCATGCCTGGTCAAAGGCGCATCATTAGACTCCTGCCTATTGTCTTGTTAATTTCTTTGATGACGACACAGGAGTGAAGCACGGTTGAGATCGAGGCACACTCACGTGCGTAAGACATCCTTGTAAGCATCATTCGTTAATTGCGGTCGCAGCTTTGGGTTCTGTAACTGCTGCGTGCGCGATGGGCGAGACATGTAAGGCCGCTCCTGCGCGGTGGCTTTACATTCATAACTGTAGTGCCGTGCTAAACCACGTCAGTTTGCGACCCAAAGGCTTAAGAGCGAAACGGGTACATATCTCGTTGCAAGCATTTTTGGCACAAGGTGCTGGCCGTTGCCTTGCTAGGGCCTCTTAGCCCGGGGGCATTTCGATACCGATTCATCATCCAGATCGTCGGCCCTCGATCCGGTCGAGACTAGAGAGACTTGGCTGATAGGAGCTGAAGTGGAAGTACGTGACTGACCCCAAAGAACGACAGGGAGGGGATTTATTTCAGCCCTTTTATTACCTCGCCTGTAGCTCACGGTCCGACCCGACTCAGATTCGAAACTAGGTATCCGTAGTATGTAAGGTTACTGTTCCAATTACTAGTATGGAATCTCAACTGCCACCCGGGGAGTCTTTCCACTTTCCAGGCTTTGTCTTCCGCGGCTGATCAAGCCAACCATGTGGGCCGGAACAACATCGGGGCTAAACGCGCGGCTAAACTTGCTTGCCTGTGTGCCTGCCGCCGGCCAGTCTGTCGTTCCTTCTTCAGCCCAAAAGAATCCATCCCATACCCACTCATTCACTTTCCACACCCGCATAGTTGCGACGGACCACCACCACCACCACCCCATCCGGGCCACACCACACCCTTCCACAGTACTTATCTAGAGTACTGTACTATTTGTCTGTCGGCTCCGTTCAACTTGCTCTTCCAGGGCGGTTGCTTGTCTTCAAGCTCCTCCTATTCTTTTTTCTCTTGTAGGAAGATTCTCTTCTCTCCCCACTCCCTCTTCCTCCTCCCCTCTTCCTCTCTCTTCCCCAAGTCATATAAACCTTTTTTTTGACCTTCCCCAAAAAGACAAGAGTCAGCTTATTAAAGAAGGCTATGGTTCGATCGTTCTGACAATCGTGTAATAATAGTCACTTTTCTCCTCAGACTGCGTTGCCGGCCATTCTCGCGTCTTCCGTCACTGGCTTTCTTCCCTTGATCGATCAGTCAGTCACCTTACTCTCCGCTTAGCCCACGAAACGGCTCTTATGTATCTTGCGCGGTTCTAACCTCAGACAGCTTTCCTTATGGCGAATTACGTTTCCCAGAGATGTGCCGTCTTTCTTTTTGGGCTTGTGTGAAGTGGGTTCTTTGAGTGGCTCTTGATCAGTTCGAATTCCTGTTTTTTTCTATCGCCAACTCCTGAACGTGTTGAGCTCAGTCGTGCGCTTTCTCTTGTTGGGATTTCCTATTCCGCCGTTGGTTCTCCGCTCGCTCGTCTTCATCACCAAAGAAAGAAAACGTTAGGAAGAGATCCTCGGATCCGGCGGAAAGCATTCGCATGATAATGGCATCGAAAGGTTCTACGAGGGACGAGCACCGTCTCTCCTTTGCAAAGGTCGGTTCTGGTGCAACAACTAGGTTCATGCCCCGGTTCTTGCCTGACATACCCTCACAGATTGCTGCGATGCCTCCACCATTTGGACCGGTAGCTTCCATGCCATCTGACGAGCTACATGGTTCTCAGTCGATCGAAGTTCCATCATCCTCCGAACTATACTGCTCCCATGACATTCATTCTGGCCAGCTAGGCCCTAGCAACGCTCCTGATGATGCCGCTACTAGCGATCGAAACGTTGACGGTCTCTCCCAGGCTGTACAAGGCATTGATTTGTCGGAAAAGAAATATCATGATAGTCCCGATTTTTCTAGTGAGGGTCCAGAAAATGGATCATTGAAACGGGAGACATCCTTTGACGAGGATGACCGCACCCATCTGTCAAGTTCTTCGACCAAACCGACGAGTTTTGACTCGAAGAGCATGGCGTCAGTCACCACATTTGCGATGGACGAGAAGGACTCATTGCGTCCTGATGATAGTGCTAGCGTGCAAGCCATTGACGAGGAAGAGTCTCTCTCCGGACCTGCTTCTGGCGCACCCAATTCGTTGACGGGATCCGATTCCGGTGTTCGCGGGTTTAGAGACATACAACGACCGCGGGCTATACTTCAGCCGACAGGACCAGTGTATTCCGACGGCACCCAGCACAGTAACGGTGCTTTGCTTCCAGACGCGATGTCCAGCGGCTTCATCACTCCCAACTCGGAGGCCTTCCAAGCTGGACGACCCATACATGGTTTTCCGTCTGAGCCAGATGAAAAGCTTCTTGAGGCCATGAAATCCCCTAAGGATCGTCTTCTGATTCTACAGCTAGAAGAGAAGGTTCGGCATTTCATACAGAATTCCAAGTAAGTCCTTGATTGTGTCGTGGTGTCTGTACGATGGACTCTAATCCTTGGTCAATAGGGAGCATTCACTGGAACTTCCTCCTTCCAACGCTTTTGGGAGACTCTTGGCTCATAAATTGGGCGACTACTATCATCTGACCCACTTCGTGGATAATAATGTCACGTCAGTCAGACTTCACAGAACACCTTTCTGTCGACTGTATGTTTATATTCTCCTTGCATAGTCCTTGGGCAGAACATCGCGCTAATGTCTTGTCAGGCCAACGCCCCTGTCCATCATATATGCTGCCAACAACAGCACACCGCCACCTGCCATGCCTGCCATGAAAATCATGAGACGTGCAGGCAGTGAGCGACCTTCCACTGAGGGCAGCATTGCAGCAAGCTCTGGTCATTCGAAAGATGGATCGGAAGCTGGCGACAGCGGTAACGACGGAGACCGTGGTGGTTCATCTACAGGTGCCACACCGGCGAAAGATAGACTGGCTCTTACCCGAGAGGAGCGAGAAGCCAAGTACCAGGAAGCGCGCGAGCGCATTTTCCGAGATTTCCCTGAGTCAAAGGCAGCTGCCGAAACCGCGAATGGCGACAGTAGCGCCAACATGTCGCGCTCAAGTTCAACCAGCGGACGCAAGAAAACGCACCGACAGAAAACGCCGCATGACGACAGCTTCGAAGCTCGGTCTCAGTTCAATGCCTACTACCCTGGGATGCAGTTTGGCAACGGTTCGGTGCCGTATGGTATGGCTATGAATGATCCGTCCTTCCCAAACCAGCCCTGCATGGTTGGACCTGGAGTATCCCCACCCAGTATGGGCTATACACCTAGTGCGCAGACCGGCACCATGTACCCAGGTCCCATGAATCAGAACACGATGCCCCATTACTCGATGCCTGTCTCTCCCCAAATGACGCCGAGTGGTCCGTGGCAAAATGGGCCTGTTCCTCAGCAGTCTCCTTACACAGGATATGCATCTATCACTCAGTCACCGGCGATGGCGTCTACGAAATCATCACCTGCGCTTGGCAGCTATCCTATGCCCAACACTGTACAATACCAACAGACACCTGGCTGGTCGACACCACCTTATCCTGGCGGCTATACTCTTCCGCCTCATCGCAACCATCCCCCTACCCATGCCCCGGCCGCTTGGACCAATTATCAGACCCAACCGCCTACCCCTACTTCGTATCCCTATGCTCAATATCCGGGCCAGCCAATGAGTCCTGCCATGCAGCCTCACTCAGGCTCTCACCCTATGCCTGGAAGCTTTAGTCGGTCTCCTTTCAATCCTCAAACCCGCTCGTTTGTTCCAGGTGGAGCTGCCACATTAGCACGGCACCCTGCTAAGGGCAGTCAGCACGGTATGGGCCCGTACACAGGCATGCAGCCCGGGGTCCTTCCACAGTGGAATGGCTATCAGGATATCAACAACAAGAGTCCGGATGCATTGGGGTCCGCTGGGCAGAGTCTCCCTCGCAGTATACCCTCCGGTGGACGAGACTCAATTGCCAAATGGGGAACGCCATCTCACCTTCCTCCCAAGCCACCACCGTCCGAGGTACCATCCGAATTCGACATGAAGCATCGAAATGGGCCTACCTCAACTCCACCTTTTCCAAGTAATTCGCTAAACAGCAAGAATGGCCCGCTCGTTGTTTCCGGAGGAACTATGTTACCACGAGCGAATTGACCCGTGTCCTAATTAGTACTATTGCTCGGTCGATAGACTGATTTCTACTTTCAAAAGTGCACATACTTTCTTCTCGTGGCCAAGCACGTGTGATAGGGTCTGGTGTGGCGATTCCCAATTCGGGGCAGATTGATCGGAGAAGGATGGAGAGTGCGGGGCCTATTCTGGCTTGCCCGAATAGCCCATTCTCGAATTGTAGTGGGTTTGTTGCGTCTGCGGTTCGTCGATAGCGCAGACCAGGACTGGGCTTTACATGGCGCTTGGTGGGGCTTAGCTACTGACATGCGAGCATGTCACAGTCGCTTTAAAACTTTCTATCTCTCATTAGATCTTGCTGGTGTGGGGATGGGCGACAGTGCTTAGACACAATAAATGTATGATTGAATCGATGCTGAAACCAGATTAGTCGCCGTTCTTAGCCTATCTCTATCGTCGTGGTAATTCCCAAGTCTGAGTACTATTGAGTGAGCTCCTTTGTTTGAACAGTATGATTTTCAGATAAGCCAAGTCAGCTAGAAATACAGTCGCAGCCAGCCACTGGTCCAGTTAGGTTGAGAAGAAAGCAGCAGCAGAGAGAAACAACATACGAAATGATATAAGGTACATAAATGAAATGGGGAAACGGAAAAAAGAAACAAACCAGAAAAGGCGGACCAGCGTCGCTGCTAACAAATCCCCACCATCACAATCAAATACACCCCAAGAGAGAAAGAGTTGTCTTATCCGACCCTCAATTTGGGAATTCATTTTTGTGGCAGAACCCAAACCCAACCCCCCCCCCTTTCTCAAATCCAACCCCGTCCCTTTCTCTCTCTTTCTAAGCCAGAGGCGCCTTCTTGGCCTTCTCCTTCCGCCCCTTCCAGCCAAAGCCCTTGCCCTCACCGTTGTTACTGGCCGTCTTCTCACCATGGCCCCCGAGCTTCAACTTCTGCACCTCATCCTCGAGGGCCTCGACCCCACCGTCCCGGAACCGCGTCACCTTGCGGACATTCAGCGCGGTGATCTCGTTGAGGGTGTCGAAGCCCTGGGCGCGCTGGCGCGCGATGGTCCGCGCCGTCAGGGCGAACCGCATGTCCTTGGGGCCGTCGACCAGCTCCAGGATCGCGCTCTCCGCCTGGTCGTCCTTCTTGGGCTCCACGCGCAGCACCCGCGTGTAGCCGCCGGGTCGGTTGGCGTAGCGTTCCCGCAGGGGGCCGAAGAGTTTGGGGAGGATGGAGTGGGGGGTCTTCTCGTTTCATATCAGTATGTTTTTTTAAGGGGGG